>NC_090655.1:105159880-105459880 GCF_040937935.1 Hyperolius riggenbachi | reverse complement strand
CGTCAACTGCAGGCCGACATACTCGCCAAGGGAGTTTTCCTCCTATGTCCTTGTGGGAGTGTACATCCCTCCCAATGCCACTGTCAAATCTGCCATACTGGACCTCAGTGAGACCATCTTGCAGTGGGAGACGTCCCTCCCGGACTCACTGTTTATTGTCATGGGCGACTTCAATAAGGCCAACCTTCGCCAGGAAATGCCACGCTATCACCAGCATGTAGCCTGCCCGACCAGGGGCCCGAACACCCTTGACCACTGCTACACAGCATTGAAGGACGCATATAAAGCGGTCCCATGGGCACCTCTCGGCTCCTCTGACCACTGTCTCATACATCTTATACCCACCTATAGGAGGCGCCTGGAATCGGCAAAACTGACCCTTAAGTCCGTCAAAGTGTGGTCGGACGAGGCCAAGCTGCAACTACAAGCTTGTTTCGACTGCACTGACTGGAAGTCCCTGGAACTGCCAAACTTGGATGAGTGGGCAGACAACATCGCCTCATACATCAGTTTCTGCGAGGATTCGTGTGTACCAACCAAATCCTTCAGGGTGTACCCGAACAACAAACCGCGGTTCACCAACAAGCTACGGCAACTGCGGAGGAGCAAGGAAGCCGCACATAAGTCTGGCAGCCAGGAGGACTACAGAAGGGCAAGGAATGATCTAAATCGGGAGCTGAGAGTTGCCAAACGGAAGTACGCTGAGAGGATTAAACACAACCTGCGCTCGAATGACTCATGTGCTGTATGGAAGGGGCTTAAGGCTGCCACAAACTACAAGCCTCCCCCCCAACATGCAGCACCCAGCCTGGAACTTGCCGAAGAACTTAGTAAATTCTACTGTAGGTTCGAGAGAACCGAGAGTCCGGAGAGGCACCTGGAATCTCCTCCCCCCTCTCCGTCCACTGTAAACACCCCGAGATCACCCTCTCCCTCTGAGGTCAGTGAGGCTGAAGTCCTGCAACTCCTATCAACTCTGAATGCCAGGAAAGCCTCCGGCCCTGATGACGTTTCTCCTGCTTGCCTGAAAACCTGCTCACGGCAACTTGCTCCCATCCTCTCCGCTATGTTTACGATGTCACTAAAAGAAGGCACATGCTTCAAGAGGTCCACTATCATACCTGTTCCCAAAAAGCAGGGGGCCGTCGACCTTAATAATTTTAGGCCTGTGGCCCTGACATCCGTTATCATGAAAACCTTGGAGCGCATAGTCCTGTTCTCCCTGAAGCACTCCACTACGCCCCTCCTTGACCCTTACCAGTTCGCCTACAGGGCGAACAGGTCCACAGATGACGCAATAAATATCTGCCTGGAGTTCATCAACGACCACCTTGACAGACCAGAAGCGTACGCCAGAATACTACTCCTGGACTTCAGCTCAGCGTTTAATACCATCTGCCCACGCATTCTCCAGGATGATCTGGTCGCACTCGGCGCCCACCCAAGCCTACGCCTTTGGATCACAGACTTTCTCACCAATAGGTCCCAAGTCGTCAGGCTGGGCGGCATTTGCTCACAACCAAGGATCACGAACACAGGTGCTCCTCAAGGCTGCGTCCTGTCTCCACTGCTGTTCTCCCTCTACACAAATAACTGCAGATCCGAGACAGACTCTGTCAAGGTCATCAAATTCGCTGATGCCACCACCATTGTTGGCCTTATCACGAAGGATAATGTCGAGGAGTACCATCAGCAGGTGGTGAGAATCTGCAACTGGTGCAAGGAGAACAGGCTGGTGCTCAACACTGCGAAAACAGTTGAGCTAATCGTTAATTTCAGGAAGTCGGTTCCCGCCCCACCTCCAATTTACATTGATGGCACTGAGGTAGCTAGGGTTCCCTGCGCCCGACTTCTGGGCACGACCATCTCCAGTGATCTCAGATGGACGACTAACATCACTGCCACCCAGCGGAAAGCCCAGCAGAGACTGTACTTCCTCCGCCAGCTGAGGAAGTTTGGCATGTCCCGAGAAATTCTGACTAGCTTCTACTCCGCCACCATCGAATCGATCCTCTGCACTTCCATCTTAGTCTGGTATGCTGGCGCCACCACCAACGACAGGAACAGACTTCAGAGAGTCATCAGGTCGGCGGAGAGGATCATTGGGTGCTCCCTCCCCTCACTTGCTATCTTACATAAAAAGAGACTGCGATCTAGGGCACTGAGGATTGCTAATGACCCCTCACACCCAGGCCACCGCTACTTCAGGCTGCTTCCACTGGGGTGGAGGCTATGTGCCATTGCCACAAAGACCACTAGACACAGCAACTCATTCTTCCCCACGGCTGTCAGCCTCCTAAAAGCGTAATATAACCCTGCATTTCAACTCTGCTCTAAAACATTATTTACAGTATATTATATGCAACCAGCATTTTTTTTTACTAGACCAGCATTGGAAGGGTTACACAGGGCTTTAAAGTCCCTGGAGATTTTTGCAGACGCATCCGAACTTGAGTTAGATACTTTTTGTTTACACAAATGTATCTAAGTGTTTATTGTGACTCATCTCTCTCACTGAGAAGGAGTTGGAGGACAGCCAAAGAGTGTGTAACATTTCTAAATATATACATATAACTAAATAGAATGTAACTATCTGAACGTCTGCTCGGAACTTAAAACCTCTGTGTTTAACCCTTCCAATGCTGGTCTAGTAAAAAAAAAAATGCTTTTTGAATATAATATGCTGTAAATAATGTTTTAGAGCAAAGTTGAAATGCAGGGTTATATTCCGCTTTAATTCCCTCCACATACTCCCATCAGGGCAATCCAAATGAGCTGCAGCCTGGGCAGAGTCACGGAAAACCAGGCAACCGGCCCACGTGACTAATTGGGGGAATCTAATGTCACATTGAGATTGTGATGTATAATGTAACTGATGTAAAATGTAACTGTTGTAAAATGTAACTGTTGATGTCTGCTAGCTTGTTTTTTCTATCTGTCTTGTTCTTCTTTTCTCGAGCCATCTGTACTGTACTGTGCCAAAACCAATTCCAGGCATGGATCCATGTCATGCTTGGCGAAATAAAGATTTCGGATTCTGATTCTGATGCTTTCCAGAAGCAATTATTGCTAAGAAATAGGACTTTGTCTACTCAGTGTTCCCAAAACCTGGTGGCCATAGACATGACTTGTTACAACTTGACCTTTTATATTTCACATACATATTTACCTGTAAATATGGGGCAATAAGGTTGCTAAATGTGCCCTTTAATGGTACAATCTCCCCTATGTTCAACTGTACAATTGATCAGTTACACTTGATAGTGTCCATGGATGATGAATGATCGTTCTGTTGATGATTCCATCAATCCAAATTTCAGAACAATTATTTTAGTCTGATTGGACAGCACGGGGCAGCACGGTGGCGTAGTGGTTAGCGCTCTTGCCTTGAATCGCTGGGTTTCCGGTTCAAATCCCAGCCAGGTCAACATCTGCAAGGAGTTTGTATGCTCTCCCTGTGTCAGCGTGGGTTTCCTCTGGGCACTCCGGTTTCCCCCCACACCCCAAAAACATACAGATAAGTTAATTGGCTTCCACCCGAAATTGGCCCTAGACTACAATACATACACTACACAATATAGACATATGACTATGGTAGGGACTAGATTGTGAGCTCCTTCGAGGGACAGTTAGTGACAAGACAATGTACCGTATACTCTGTACAGCGCTGCGGAAGATGTCAGCGCTATATAAATACTAAATAATAATAATAATTGCTTATTATTTTCCCTTCCATTGGTGGGTTTGGACATTGTTTCATCAATCGTAATGATCAGTTGAGATGGCCGATCATGCACAAAATTGGATTGTTAATGGGTACTTTATTAAAGAGGAGCTGTCAGCCATACTATCTCAGAAAAAAAAAAATATATATATATATAAATAAGTAGATAAATACTTGCTCTACTTACATAACATATATGTTGCACTGTCCACGTTATGATTCCTGTGAATTGTATAATGGAAAAGTAGAGAATCCTATTCTAGACAGTTTCCATATTTACTGTGGCTATTGTGAAGCCAGTTGTGATGTAATATCCACCCTTAGTCTCCTCTGCCTGATTTGCCTGCCCTTCACTTTAGAAAGTGCATTGTTTCAGCCTGAGAAATTTTGGCAAATCAGAGAGGAACAGAGGTGTGGGAGGGGAAAACAGGAGGGAAAGAGACTTCAGCCAATCAGGCTGCATTAGTTAAGTCTGAGGGGAAGTAGAGAAGCAAAAAAATGACAACCCAGCATGCCCTGCAACTTCTCTTTTGTGTACCAAATTTTCTGTGTACCAAATAAGAGTCATGTAAACTGGGGAATGATAATTAATCAACAAGAAAAGTAATAGTGATTTTAACTTTTGGATTGCATGATTAGCATCCTTATTACTTGTTTACCAGATAAAAATAAAGAATTGATTTTTGATTTTGTGCTCGCCAGTTACTCTTTAACTGACTTGTGACAGACCCGCAACTTATAGACACAAGTAAATTACACAGCAATAGAACCGTGACACTGGTTTAGGATACCTCTATAAAACGTTGCACTTGCCTCCTGCTGCCAGGTCTCGCTTGGTATAGATAAAGTTAAATAAGCCACCAAGAGAATAATTATTTATGCAGAAAAATGTTCCTGCTTCTCACAAACTGCCACCCATCACCAGTCTAGGTAGCAGTCACCAGGCAGCATCAAGCAGCATCTGCAATGTTCTGGATGCATTTGATGTAACTGCCCTCAAGGACAGCAGCATTCGTTTTGAACACTCAGCTCAGACCAATGCTTTGGAGAATGGAGGAGTAGAGCAGAGACAGCTACAGCTGCTGCTAGTGTATCTTACTAAGAAACATTAACATTCAAGCAATGTTTTCCAACCTGCCAGATTGCTATTCCCTCTGACTGCACTCTGCTGATGGTGTTGACAAGTGAACTGCAAACATGAGATTGTCATCTGATCCAAACAAAAAAACCACAAGACTGATCAACTGTTCGAACATGTCTGTAGCACTTAACTTTCTTTTCTCCTCAATACAAGGACATTGGGTACAGTATTCGCTACTACCCCACTTGCCTGCTGTGTATGCTCTCTTAATGTTTTCTAAGACATTCTGAAACACTTTATTATTAACACCTATACACCTGGTTATTAATCCTACCTCTCGTGTCCATACCTCTCCCTTTAGATTGTAAGCCTTTGGGCAGGGTCCTCCTCCTTTTGTGTCCTACCTGATCATGCACCTCCATTACTGTGCACCCATGCTATGCATCTGAGTGAACCTAACTTGCCTAATCTCCATGCTCCCCTCCAGTGACTGACTAAGCATTACCTTGTATTCATACTGTGCTGCATGATTTGGTCTTTCTTGTATTCAGGTATTGTCATTTTGCTGTATGTCACCCCTAAATATTGTATGTATCCCTATTTATTGTCCAGCGCTGCGTAATATGTTGGCACTTTATAAATAAAATAAATTAATTAATTAATGAAAAAAACAGCCTGGTCTGCTGAATCTCAGTCTATGCTGGAGCACACACACAACGGGGTAGGAATTTGAGGTCAACAGCATGAATTAATGGACCCCATCTGCCATGTGTCAGCAGTCTACGCTGGTGGTTTGTCTTTTGAGATGTAGTAAAACATGATATTCATAATAAGAATCTGCATCATTACAAATCTGCACACACTGCATCATGCTAATATTGCCCAGAATTAGAAAGAATGTGTATAATCATGTTGACGTTGTGGCATTAACAATTGATGCTGTTTGAGGACAAAGGGAAGCCTAGTTTGTATCAGTTTAGTAATCCTAACCAAGTGCTCAGTGAGTGTATATTGGCAGGAAAATTTGTGGCCACAACTGGTTTCAATGGATTTCGGTGTGTGCTGAGGGCAGTTTGCTTGCAATTTAATTTGGTGATGGGGACTTATGTAAACATTTCCATGTACTCCTCTGTTAAACACTGCATTATAATGAACCTAAACTTTACAACTTCTTTTTATTGTTAGGACTCATTCTTCTGCTAAATCAGACTGTAAAAGCAAACCCTACATGCAAGTTTTATGGCAGAAATATGGTTCCTTATTTAATGTGCTGTTTTAAATGAAACTTGCCATGGAAAGGGTAGGAGGAGGGGCAGGACAAACCTAACATGCATTAAATAAAAGTATCCATAAAGGTACTGCAATTTTTTAAGTAATGTTTAAACTTTTTTTTCCTTTCCTTATAATCTGCTGTTTTGTCTCCTACAAATTAAGTACGTCTTGCCATCAGTTTAAATAACTTACCAAATGGGAATTCTACCTTTTTGTAAAGATAGCCAAGATTTTCCTGGCAGACCTTATTGTTCCTTAAGGCTCGTACACATGTCGGATTTTTTTAAACGACCCGTCGTTTGGACGTCCTTTCAATCGGGCATGTGTACAGTCCGTCGTTCAGTTGATAAGACTGGACTTGAACGATCCGCCAGGCGGACGACTGAATGACTGGACGTCCAAACGATGGGTCGTTTAAAAGAATCCGACGTGTGTACGCACCTTTAGAGTGTCTCTAACTTGGAAACTGTCAGTTAAGACAGTGTTCCCCAACCCTGTCCTGAAGGCCCACCAACAGTACATGTTTTGTATACATCCACAGAGGTAGTTAATCAGCTCTACTATGCTGAGGCACTAATGGCCTCACCTGTGATTGTGTGTGGTTTCCTGCAAAACATGTACTGTTAGTGGGCCTTGAGGACAGGGTTGGGGAACTCTGAGTTAAGAGATCTGTCTTGCCAGAGTAATTTACAAGCATGAAGTGGGGATACATACACTAATTATTGGTAGATCAGGTTAACAAGCAATATTTTCCTGATTTAGTTTACTTATTCTACCACTTTGCACCATCAGGTATTCAACAATATTTCAGGGCTCACATTTCTACCTGTGATGTACAGCTAGATGTGGTTGCACCTACATACACGTACATACAGTGCGATTCAGTGGTGCATGCATGAACTCTCCTCTCATGATGCAGCAGAGTACATGTGGGAATATGTAAAGGGTTCCTATTTCTCGCCTCCACTACCTGACTGACTATCTTCACCTCACCACCTCTTTTCCACTGCTGAGCAAAGCATTGTATCTCTTTCTCCATACATGTATTTACATTGTGGCTGTTCCACTGTTATTCATTATTCACTTTTAGAAATATGATTTCTTAATTAGATAAGACACCTACTGTCTCTTTGCATTTTATTTGTTCTGGCATTTTTTTTTCTTTATGCTGAACCTGGGTTCATATCACATGCGGCTCTATTTGGCACTGGATTATATATTCACGGTGGAGTGTGCTTAGATGGATATTTTCATTGTATTGCCGCTTTGTAGACTTATGTGGATATTTGTGTATTTTATCTTTTAATATTATTTGCTATTGACCTTAATAAAGATATTGTAGCAATATATTAGTACGTTATGAATTATAGGAATGCTTTACATAGGGCTTCTTATTCCTTTTGCTATATAATAGTCAGCTTTAGCTATCGTTCACACTGCACTGCTGTGGACTGACAACTTTACATAGAAACTAATGGTGCCAGGCTGTGATAGCCAGTAACACAAAATAAGTGCTATTCTATACAATCTCTCCGCCAATTAAGCTTCCCAAAACTATTATTATTATTACCATAGTTATCCTCTAAAGGCCCGTACGCACTATGCGATTTTTCCGATAATTTTTGTAACAACTGGTGATTTTTTTTTGAGTGTCAAGCGATTGTTCCATGATCTCGCGATGTGGGGACAGGCGCTCAATTACACAAATGACATTTGGCAACACATGCCGACAACCATCACGGAGGACCAGATGTTTAAGTTCCAATAACTCCTGCACAAAGTACCATAATCCCTTGAACTCCCGTTTGCACCAGACATGTGCTGTTGCGCGATGTTGCATATATCCACCGGCAAGAAGATGGTTCGGGGAATGCTTGTTGTCGGGGAATGTTGCTGTGATCCATCTTCCTGCTTTGTTAGGTGAATGTTTAGCTTAAGATTTCACTAGGGGCCCTCTCACCTCTAGCTATTGCTTCACAGTGAATGATATGGGCCTCAATAAGGGCAGTTACAGTAAGCTGGTAGAGAGGCTCTGTTCATATTTGATGGAACCCTGTCACTTAGAATTACTCTTCTGCTGGCAACTTTATGTACTTCAGAGACAGTTCCCAGACATTTTGGTGCAGGAACTTCACTGTTGACATATTCCTAGAAGAACTCCTCAAATCGCAGGGAAATTTTGAGCCTTCTTTTCAGGTTAGCCGTAAAGATTGGACCGCTGACTGGTTGGCACCAGTGCTGGCTGGCATGACACAGATCCAATTTCCACTTTATTCTGCCAGCAGCATGCTATACTTGGCAGAGCTGTGCGGGTCTTGGAATACATGACTGCTAAAAGTGGCCCAACTTCCCAGTCATAGACTTTCAGCGCATACAACCTGGAACCAGGAAATGCATACCACTGCCTGTCTTTCACTGAATGAATTAGAAAGAAAACATACAAAATGCAGAGTGATGGAAAAAGTATTGCCAGCCCCCTAGTTAGTCATTTTTTAGTAGTCTAGCTGGAAAATCGCTCTAGACAAGAATGAAACGTGCATAGTATTTCTTTATAGTATTAGGCATAAAGAGAGCGACATGACTGGCAGACTGCTCAGGAAAGACTGAGAATCTGGTTCTAATTGCACATTTCAGGTACTGTATATAAAAAAACAACAATGTATCCGGATCCTTTGTAAGAAAACCACAATCCCCATCCCAGGTTCTGTTTCTCTTATCTACAAGAAGTATTAGAGAAATATTAGGTTTCACCAAGATATCCTCGTGCATAAATCCAAACACTCAAGGCTGTTATTATCACAGTTTTCGAAAGAGTTATATGAGCTTCTCAGTATGTAAAACAGCTGATAGTCTGCTGGAAGGCATCCCGACAAAGAGGGCTTTTATTTGGTCTGGTTTCAAGTAAAGAATTTTTACATTCTTCTGGATTACATCAAGATCACAGAGCAGAGGACTTTACTGCTGCACTGACTGTCCTCATTCCTTCACCAAACCAGAAGTCAGGAAGAGCAGACACATGCAGATTCACAGCTCTGCTGATTGCCAACATACAGTCTGACACTCAAAGGTGGCCATACACAGGCTGACTACAAAAGGATCATAGGATGTTTTTAAACCTGGCCATTGCTTTGCAGTGTAATGCTCTGCCCCATCTCACTGCAGTACACAAAACGTCATTCTGATTACCCTGCGGTAAACAGGTTAACGCAAGGCAAGTGTAAAAGTGGGCTAAATGAACACCTGAAGTGAGGGGGATATGAAGGCTAACATATTTATTTCCTTTTAAACAATGCAAGTTGTCTGGCTGTCCTGCTGATCCTTTGCCTTTAATACTTTTAGCCATAGACCCTGACAAAGCATTCAGATCAGATTTCTCTGACTAGATTAGCAGAATGCTTGTTTCAGGTGTGTGACTCAGGCACTACTGCAGTCAAAGAGATTGGCAGTACTGACAGGCAACTGGTATTGTTTAAAAGGAAATAAATATGACAGCTTCCACATCGCTCTCACTTCCGGTGTCCTTTAAGCAATTGTTCTGAAGTCAAACCCTATAACAAACAGGAGGGCAATTTAAATTTGGTTTGTACAGTGGGATGCGAAAGTTTGGCAACCTTGTTAAATGTCATGATTTACCTGTATAAATCGTTGGTTGTTATGATAAACAATGTCAGTTAAATATATAATATAGGAGACACACACAGTGATCGTTGAGAAGTGAATTTAACCACTTAACGACCACCTAACGCCGATAGGCGTCTGTAGGTCGAAGTGGTGTTTCCATGGAAACGGCCGCTTGTTCGAGCGACCGTTCCATGTCAGTTCACGGAGGGTGTCTCCGTGAACAGCCTGCGAGCCTCCGATCGCGGCTCACAGGCCAATTGTAAACACATGGGGAAGAAATCCCCTGTGTTTACATCATGCGGCGCTGCTGTCGCAGCAGCACCGTCAAGGAGATCCGCAATCCCCGGCCTCTGATTGGCCGAGGATTGCCGCCGTCTGATAAATCCTATTAGAAGCGGTACAGGACGGATCGCCATCTTGTGCCGCCCATAGCCAGAGGGAGGGAGGAATATCGCTGCGGAGGGGGCTTTGAGGAGCCCCCCACTCGACCACACATAGCGGCGGCGATCACACCCACCCCCAGCAGGACATCCCCCTAGTGGGGAAAAAAGGGGGGAGGGGAAGTCTGATCGCCCTGCCACAATCATGATCTGTGCTGCGGGCTGCAGAGCACACGCAGCACAGATCAGCCAATACAGCCCTGGTCCTTAAGTGGTTAAGTTTATTGGATTTACAGAAAGAGTGCAACAATTGTTTAAACAAAATTAGGCAGGTGCATAAATTTGGGCACCACAAAAAAGAACTGAAATCAATATTTAGTAGATCCTCCTTCTGCAGAAATTACAGCCTCTAAACACTTCCTTTAGGTTCCAATGATAGTCTGGATTCTGGTTGAAGGTATTTTGGACCATTCCTCTTTACAAAACATCTGTAGTTCATTCAGGTTTGATGACTTCTAAGCATGGACAGCTCTCTTTAACTCACACCACAGATTTTCAATTATATTCAGGTCTGGGGACTGAGATGGCTATTCCAGAATGTTGTACTTGTTCCTCTGCATGAATGCCTTAGTGAATTTTGAGCAGTGTTTAGGGTCGTTGTCTTGTTGAAAGATCCAGCCCCGGCGCAGCTTTAGCTTTGTCACTGATTCCTGGACATTGGTCTCCAGAATCTGCTGATACTGAGTGGAATCCATGCGTCCCTTAACTTTGACAAGATTCCCAGTCCCTGCACTGGCCACACAACCCCACAGCATGATGGAACCGCCACCATATTTTACTGTAGGTAGGAGTGTTTTTCTTGGTATGCTGTGTTATTTTTCGTCTATGCATAACACCCCTGATTATGCCCAAATAGCTCAATTTTAGTTTCATCAGTCCACAGCACCTTATTCCAAAATGAAGCTGGCTTGTCCAAATGTGCTTTAGCATACCTCAAGTGGCTCTGTTTGTACTGTGAGCAGTGAAAAGGCTTCCTCTGCATCACTCTCACAGCATCTCCTTGTGTAAAGTGCGCCGAATGGTTGAACAAAGCGCAGTGACTCCATCTGCAGTGAGATGATGTTGTAGGTCTTTGGTGCTGGTCTGTGGGTTGACTCTGGCTGTTCTCACCATTCGTTGCTTCTGTTTATCCAAGATTTTTCTTGGTCTGACACTTTGAGCCTTAACTTGAACTGAGCCTGTGGTCTTCCATGTCCTCAGTATGTTCCTAACTGTGAAAACAGACAGCTGAAATCTCTGAGACAGCTTTCTGTATCCTTCACCTAAACCATGATGGTGAACAATCTTTGTCTTCAGGTCATCTGAGATTTGTTTTGAGACCCCTATGTTGCTACTCTTCAGAGAAAATTAAACGAGGAGGGAAACTTACAATTGACCCCCCTTAAATACTCTTTCTCATAGTTGGATTCACCTGTGTATGTAGGTCAGGGGTCACTGAGCTTACCAAGTCAATTTGCGTTCCAATAATTAATTCTAAAGGTTTTGGAATCAATAAAATGACAACAGTGCCCAAATTTATGCACCTGCCTAATTTTGTTTAAACAATTCTGCAGACTTTCTGTAAATCCAATAAACTTCATTTCACTTCTCAAATATCACTGTGTGTGTCTCCTAAATGATATATTTAACTGACATTTTTTATCGTAACAACCAACGATTTATACAGGAAAATCATGAAAATTAACAAGGTTGCCCAAACTTTTGCATCCCACTGTATGTAGTTCCAATCAAAATTAATTGAACGTGCTACCTCAATGCAGTACAAAACCCAAGGCAAATGAAATAAAACTTTTTTAAAACTGTCCAGTTGCATTATTGATCATTCACATCCTGAAACTCAAACAGAAATGATCAGTCTTCAGTGCAGCAGCAGATTTCAGGTAGATTGAGCCAGAATGACAGAATATGCTGAAAGTCAATCATTTTTTGTCAAACTGTTTATGGCCACCTTATCAGTGCGGAATGAAGCTGATGCAGACCTCTCTATAGCTCAGAAGTATGCATTGTATGCAATACAAGGTGTTAGACAGTAGGATATTAGTAGCCTTGGTTTGATACACAGCTGAAATCTGTAACAGCCAATCAGTAGTTACTTTCAAGAGTTATTGGTAGTTCCAAGTTCTTTCATAATATGCAGAACATGAAATCATGCATTGTGCCATGTATTGCCTTTCTGATGTTCTGTATTGTATAGACCGATAAGCCAAGTCGATAGATGATCCACAGCTGGAATTCAAACGGATAGTGCTTGAGTCCCATGCTACACCCCAACCTCAGTCTCGATAGATTTCAGCAAAAATCGGTCAAGTGTCAATTACACTGCAGCTCTGTGGCAATGAAACCTAACGTCTTATATATTAGAAGTATGAAATAGCATTTTTCTGCTTGAGAGTACGATGTATAGGAATGATCAGCGGAACATAGTGCAGCCAATCATGCATGTGACTCTAAGCTGGTGAGAGCAGGAGACATCCCGACACCTTATTTACTGAGTACTACAACTGTGATCTACTGGCAGATATCAAGTACAGTAATGCTACTCCGTTATGGAAGGTCAGGAACACTTGCCCAACTTCAATTTCTCTCCAATCCAGTCATGAATGATTGGATATGAAGACATTCATCTCCTGTCTATAGGTATTTTAACTAACACCTAGATAGTACTCTTTCTCAAGGCTCTTACCCACCAGAAGATTTTTGCGTTGAATTGTTAACGACAAAAAACAGTTTGCATGATATTGTGTAAAACCATTTAATCAAATTTTGTCAAATGATGTTCAACGACGGCCAATTACATGCCATAATCGTTCGCTCTGAACAACTGTCATGACGTATCCAATTGTGGATGGTCGTTCTGATCTCCACTTACCCACGCACTAATTACTGCAACCGTTCAACGTCGTGTTTGTGCCCATAAGTTTGTTCCTTGGGTGCACAATTTGACCAGGGAATTGTCGTTTCTCCCATCTTTCACCGCCGCATATCCCCCAATCCATCTTCTGGGGTCTTTGTGGGGGGTATTCAGTTTCAATTCGTGTGCAATCAACTTGAGTACAGCAGTGCATGTCAAGTAGCAGTTTTATGCAGGGCTGTGGAGTTGGTACAAAAGTCATCCAAACTCCGCCTCTTCAGTTAACGAAACCACCAACTTGGACTCAAGGTATCCACAATTGCTCTGACTCTTCGACTCCGACTCCTTAGTCTAATATCAGGGCTGTGGAGTTGGAACAAAAATCATCCAGCTACTAAGTTTATGAAACCTCTGACTCCAGGTACCCAAAAGTTGCTCTGACTCCGAATCCACAGCCCTGGGTTTATGGCTGTAGCAAGAGAAGATACCTACCGGTTGAAGATCATAAAGAGTCACTGTTGTTCCACTGAGAGAAGGGGCATGAGTAGGATATAGATGCTCATTGGCTCCTTTCACTAAGATATGCTTGAATTCTTGGCGGGATGCAGGATTGACCAACCTTGTTTACCTCAGCAAGGGCCCGTTTCCATTAGGTGCGAATTTGTGTGTTTTTAAAGGCACACATTTTTACACAACAAAGACCTGTTTCTGATAGATGCGAAATTCACATCCAGAAAACAAGTACAGAAGTGTTACTACAAAAAGCCTATGAAGTTGGCCTTCGCCATTGTGTGTACTGCTGGCAATTTGTTCTCGTTGGTTGAGACTTCTGGTTAGTTGAGTACTGGATAACTGGGACATAAAAATCACAGTGGAAAACGTGCTTCTAGTGGAAACGCTACCCTTAGGGCCCATTTACACTTAATCAGTTGGCATGCGTTAGTGCGCGTTGGTACGCGTTTTTTCCAATGGCAGTGCATTGGGAAGAAGATTTCAGTTAAAACGCGTTAAGTGTTAAAGGTGCTATAGGAAAACATGGGCATTACTTTGAAAATCAGTTTCCTTTCAGTTATAACTGAGAGCAAATGATTAAGTGTAAAAGGGGCCTTAGCCTACATACACACTTTTTCTTCTTGTTGAAGCAATCAAAGAGGCAATGATGAAAAAGCAGCTGTAAGTAAACTGCACCACTCAATTAGCATAATATATATTAATTTCAGTATTTGTATAGTGCTTTTCTACTCAAAGTGCTTGTGAAGCAGCCACTAGAGTGCACTCAATACGCAATAGCAGTGTTAGGGAGTCTCGCCCAAGAACTCCTTACTGCATAGGTGCTTGCTTACCAAACAGGATGGGCTGAGATTTGACAACATGATTAGAGAAATTGTTGAATCAACCTCTAACAATCATTTTGGTTGGCAGTTTGTGCACGAGATGGTCTATGGAGAGGGGAGGACAAGCAAGTGGCCCTGTTCTGCAGGAACTTCAAGAGCTTCCTACTAAGGATGCTCGCTCAGACTCCGCGGAATTGAAATTTCCGCATTTCCGATCGGAAATCGCATTTCCATGTCGGACTGTGGAAATTATAACAATAACATTTCTATAGTGCTTTTCTCCCATAAGACTCAAAGCGTCTTGGACTCTCTTTTAGATTCAGTAATTGGTAGAAGAATGAAGTATTAACACAACAAACATTATAATTCTGCAAATGCCAAACTGAGTTCCATAATGTAGGAGCTGCATGACAGAAGGCTCTGGGACCAAAAGTTTTCAGGTGGACTCTGGGTATGCAGATTTAAAAACAGCGGAAATTTTCATGGATATTTTGCTATACAGGTAGTCCCCGGTTTATGAACGCCCGACTTACGAACGACCCGCTGATAGGAACGCCCGCCGACCCGCTGTGATGACGTCACGTCCCTGGGGACTACCTGTTCTGCTGCCATTTTTAATGCAGAGTTGGCGCAGCGGAAAGTAAATAGAGGACATCTCACCTGTTCCATGGCTGTAGAAGGTCCCAGCGTGCTGCCTGGAAGCTGCGCGGCCCATCCTCTTGCTCCATCCACTGTCCTCCCGGCGACTTCACATGCGTCGCATAATGACGCATTAGCAGGTACCGCCACTAGGGGGCTTTTCCTAATTGCGTCATTATGCGACGCATGTGAAGCCGCCGGGAGGACAGTGGACGGAGCGAGAAGATGGGCCGCGCAGCTTCCAGGCAGCACACTGGGACATTCTACAGCCATGAAACAGGTGAGCTGTCCTCTATTTACCTTCCACTGCGCCAACTCTGCATTAAAAATGGCAGCAGAACAGTCTCGTTCGTTAGCTGAGGACTACCTGTACTGATATTCGGTAATTTTAAGCCAATAAGAAGTCCCACAATGATTAAGACAATCAGAGAATGAGAATTTGTAGTGCAGTAAGCATTAGGCAGAAATTTCTGTGGAAATTGGTGGAAATCAAAATACTGTTGGTATACCGCAGAATGCCGAAGGAATAAAGCGGTAGCAAAATCCGCTATTGGCATTTCCCACCATCCCTACTTCCCACAGGACCAATTGGGGGAAGAAAGATTTGTCTAGCTGATCAATAATGGGGAGGACAGTAGTGTTCAACCAAGAAAAATCTGAAGTATGTAGATAGCTTAAGAAGACCTAATTTCAGTAAAACAATACAAAAGTGTGTGTGTGTGTGTGTGTGTGTGTGTGTGTGTGTGTGCGTGCGCGCGCGCGCGCGCGCGCGCGCGCGTGTGTGTGTGTGTGTGTGTGTGTGTGTGTGTGTGAAGAGCTATACTGTACAAACAAACATGGCAAATGTGAAGGGATATTTTGTGAAGAAACCTATAACAACCAATCAGAACTCAGGAAAGAGACATACTGTGCCATAATGTGTAACAACCAGCCACAGTTCAACAATGCAGAAAACCACAGCTTGCTGTAGGATTTAGCAGCCAACCAGTTGTTGACCTAACGCTATCAGCACCTAATGGCAGTGAGGCTAAAGATAACAGGCTAGTGCATCCAAAGCTTGGCTTCATTCACCATTGCAGTCTTTAGCCACTTCACCTATCAAAAATTAACATATGTGCCACACCATAATACAAGAGCACTCAATCAAAGCATGGTCTGCACTTATTTGTTAAATGGAGCACATATACATCCACATTCTTCTAATGGGGTCTGTTGCTTGTAGCTGACAGTGAAGTTTACACTTCTGCAGATGAGTCCTGTGCCCCACACTGTGCAGTAGAGAAATTCCCACACTGCCAACATACATTCATACGCTATTACACTTCAGTACATGTTACTTAAGTTTTGGAAGAAAATTATTACCGTAATTCATGAGACCTATTATAATGAACTGAACAGATCATGTAAACAAATGGGAACATATATCTGGAAAAATGTTTATGAGAGAAAATGTGATTGTTTTGACTGCAGACAAATTAGAGGGTTAAAGTTAGTTGCACTTGCATGAAAGCTGCACAAAGACAATGCAATAATAAATATTTAGTAGAATAAGAAAGCAGTGCAGTGAATGAGGAATATCATTCCTTACTTACCTGTTGCTGTGTCTCCTAGAGTTGGCACTGTCCTGTGAGAGTGACTGGCAGCAGTACAGAGCTCTATATGAAGGTGTAAGCAGCAGAGAGTCAGTAGACTGTTCACAGCTGATGTGTTGTGTTGGTTGGTTACAACCTCTGCAGTGTGCTGTTCCAATAGCCTTTATACTGTCTTCTGTTTGAATGGGAGCTAGTGAACTGAAATGTGATTCCTCCTAGACCCATCCCCCTATCCACAGACTACTGTTGAGATTTCTCCGCTAGTGTTTCTTTCCACTGTAGCTTGCACAGGGGCATGCAGGAGAAATCTTGATTCCATATGTCCCTGTGCATTCCTAGCACATGGGCATACAGGTCTGTATATACTAATCTCTGTTTCTTTTATTCTGAAGACATTGCTCTGCATCATGGTAGTGTGCACAAAAGTCTACAACAATGGTGCTTCATTTTTAATTAAAACAAAAATTAAGTGTATTAAAATATGGTCCATTATATTGCAAATGATGTTTACATTTCTCCATTAAAATAATGTGTAGTTGCTCTCCATTTACTTATTGGTTTATAGGGATGGTTCATGAGATGCAAATAATTCTGAGTTGATGCAGAATTATGGAAATTTAGACAACTTGAGAATGGACCATTTGATTCATGCCAATGTGTAATTTAATTGTAATTTAATAGTCCATTGTCAAGCTGCATAAATTTGCATACAAAATCCTGCATCTCATTGACCATCTCTATTAATTAACATTATTTTTGCTGTCATTGTGCTTCTCTGTTGGACCTCTGTCTTTTTTCTTCCTGTATAAGCTGGCTTAGTGGCTTTTTTGACCTTAATCAGACTGCCTTGAGGGCAGATATCCATACCTCCTAACTTTCTGAAGTGAGACAGAAGGGCACCTTTAAGACACACCCCTACCACACCTCCAGTCATGTCCCGCCACACCCACAGTTATGTGTCTTACAAAGCATTCAAGAGAGACATATTTCCGTAATTAAAATCCCATTGATCCTTTCTATCACTAATACTTTAGTATATCAACTAATATAATTGAAATACAATTTAGAGTCTCATAAGCACAATTTTAACACAGAAATATACATATATTTACACAGATATGTACATCAGTCCTGATAGAGGAATTTGGTTACAAAAGAGGGAGTGTCTCGCTATAAAAGGGACATTTGGGAACTATAACTTAACTTTGCTCAATGGAGGTTGTGGCAGTCTTTTATACAGTCGGGCAGTGGTTACCGTCTTCAACCACCTAAAGCAGTGATCTGCAAACTTAGCTCTCCAGCTGTTAAGGAACTACAAGTCCCACAATGCAATGCAGGAGTCTGACAGCCACAGTCATGATTCATAAAGGCTAATGCATTGTGGGACTTGTAGTTGCTTAGGGGCCTTTTTCCACTACACAGCTGAATCAAAAAAATCGCAAATTGCTAGGGATTTTTCAATCGCTAGGGTTGTTATTTTATCATAGAAATCATGAGAAGTATTTTCCACTATAGTGATTCGATTTGGAAATCGCAAATCGCAATCGCTTTCTGGAGCGATTTTTAGAGTGATAATGCAATGCAAATGAAAAATCGCAATTACATAAGAGAATTAATTAAAAATCGCAATTGCTGGCATTTGTGATTTGTGATTGCGATTGCTAGTGCAGAAGGTCCCTAAGGGCCCTTTTCCACTAGAGTGATTGCTAAATCGCTAGTGATTTTTAAATCGCTAGGGTTGTTACTTTATCATAAAAATCACGAGAAGTATTTTCCACTACAGTGATTCGATTTGGAAATCGCAATCGCTTTCTGGAGCGATTTTTACAATGATAATGCAATGCAAATGAAAATCACAATCACATAACAGAATTAATGAAAAATCGCAATCGCTGGCGTTTGTGATTGCGATTGCTAGTGGAAAAGGGCCCTAACAGCTGGAGAGCCAAGTTTGCAGATCACTGTTCTAAAGGAATGCAGCAGTGTTTTCTACTGCAGCAATGGACAGCTGTAAGAGGACACTTATAAGGCTAGCTCATAACCACTAACAGCCTTTGGGTGACCCACTTGGGGTTCCAATGATGGTAAAACTCCATAACCTCCCTCATAACACATCCCTGTTGACTAAGTTTCAACTGGAATGACAAATACACCATATGACATCTCTCTCCACCATTTTAGAGCAGTATAGTGTCTCTTCTCCGTCCCCTCTTCTCCTAAACTTTCCCAGACCAACTTTGGTTTACAGCTGTTGATGATGTAACAGATTCCCATAAGGAGTTTCTTCCGCAAAACATATTAGCTGTGTTAATTATAGCCTACTTGGATTACTCTCTCTAAGAAACAAATTGTTTTGAAAACTTGAGTTCCATTTTAAATCAGAATTTCAGGATTTAATATAAACATATTATTAATGCAGAATTCCAGAACTCCCTAAAAAAAGGTAATCATTCCGCAGGAAAGACTCCCAGTGATTCCCACTGCTCGTCTTTTTCTATTTCAGCACTGTTGCCACCTCAGAGCCATTGTTTCGAGGTTCAAGATAATCACTAGACCAATCCTTTTGGGTAGAATGGTTTATGGTGTACTTTTGGCTGACAGGGCTGCTATCCAGTGAGCTGAGATGTGACCAGAAGGAGTGTGGGGCCAAAGCTCTGCATGGAGCCACACCATAAGCTGGCTGATGCCACTGTCTTTTGCCAAGAACAATTCTCCCTACTACTTTTGATAACAACCTCTCATGTCCATGTTATGGAAAGCTGACCTTCCTACAATTTATATATACAAACATTCCAGACAACCACATTGTTCATAGTGACTGGCCAGCATGACAAGGGTTGGTGCCTGCCACACACAAACATGTAACCACAGCTGAAGTCACAATTTTTGGTAAGTGGCAGCATCAGCCAGCACTTCCAGTGTCAGCCACATCACCCATAGCCACCTAGTTTTTTCATCTGCAGTCCATGTTTGCTTTAAATGTGGTATCTCTAATTAAAGGAATACTATTGAACTTTAACACATTTCTGTCAGTAGCATACATCAAAATTGCATTAACAGCTAGTGCAAACACAGCATATCTTTTTGCTGTGCAATGTTTCTTTTTCTTTTAATTTGCCTTTTAAACGGACCCCCTGACAAGCTGACGGCGTCGGCTAATGGGGCAGCTCATTATGACAGAGGGGATTCCTTTTTACAGTGCGGTAGTGTATTATACTATTGTCACGTTTCCCCATGCTATTTATTACTATTACTATGTTTCCCCGACACTATTTAGCATGCCAGGCATCTGTCATGTAGCCTGCTATGAGGAGCGAGAGACAAACGCTCTCGCTCCTATTCTGCCCAGCCAATCCCCGCAGAAGGAGACTTCCGTGTGTCGGGCTCGGGCTGCCGCCGCATTAGTTGTTTTGTCATCGCTACGCAACGGCAACCATATGAGCTGGAGGAGGGCGCATCATTGCTCCTTCCCTTCGGCTCCTGCTTCCGATGCGCAGCGATGACAAAACAACTAATGCGGCGGCATGCTAAATAGTGTCGGGGAAACATAGTAATAGTAATAAATAGCATGGGGAAACGTGACAATAGTATAATACACTACTGCACTGTAAAAAGGAATCCCCTCTGTCATAATGAGCTGCCCCATTAGCTGACGCCGTCAGCTTGTCAGGGGGTCCGTTTAAGAGGCAAATTAAAAGAAAAAGAAACATTGCACAGCAAAAAGATATGCTGTGTTTGCACTAGCTGTTAATGCAATTTTGATGTATGCTACTGACAGAAATGTGTTAAAGTTCGATTGTATTCCTTTAAGCATGTCATAAGAAATGTAGTCATATTTATTTACTTTTAAAGAGACTCTGAAAGCCAGAATAAATCTCGCTTCAGAGCTCATAGATAGCAGGGGCATGTGTGCCCCTGCTAAAACGCCGCTATCCCGTGGCTTAACGGGGGTCCCTTCACCCCCAAACCCACCCCGCAAAAGTTGGTTGCAAATTTGGTCGTAAAAATCTCTTCCTGGAGGCAGGGCTAACGGCTGCAGCCCTGCCTCTCAGCGCCGTCTATCAGACGCGCATCGCCGCCTCTCCCCCGCCTCTCTCAGTGAAGGAAGACTGAGAGGGGCGGGGGAGAGGCGGAGATACGCGCTGACAGATGCGCCTGGGGCAGGGCTGCGGCGGTTAGCCCTGCCCCAACCAGGAAGCGCTCCCCCGCTGCACCGAGGGGATTTGGGGGTGAAGGGACCCCCGTTAAGCCGCGGGATAGCGGCGTTTTAGCAGGGGCACACATGCCCCTGCTATCTATGAGGTCTGAAGCGAGATTTATTCTCGCTTCAGACTCTCTTTAAGCAATGCCAGTTGCCTGGCTGTCCTATTGATCCTCTGCCTCTAATACTTTCAGCCGTAGACCGCTGAACAAGCATATGCCGATCAGGTGTTTCTGACATGATTGTCAGAACTGAGAAGGCTAGCAGCATGCTTTTTTCCTTTTTAATTCAGACACTACTGCAGGCAAAGAGATCAGCAGGACTTCTAGGCAACTGGTATTGTTTTTAAAAGGAAATAAATATGGCAGCCTCCATATCACTCTCACCTCAAGTTCACTTTAAAGCACACCTGAACTGTAACCAAATCTGGGGATTTTAACTTACCTGGGGCTTCTTCCAGCCGCCCATAGACTGGCAAGTCCCTTAGCATCCTCTGGGTCCCCTCCGTTCTCCCTCTGGCAGCCCTGAAATTCTTGCGCTCTGCAGCTCCACTGCGCATGAGCGGTTTTGAGAACTGTGCATGCGCAGATGCTCCTGGTGAGGGGAGCACAATTGTGGAGCATGTTCAGACAGGACCACACATGCACAGTGGGGGCAACTGGATCTCTAGTCGCAGGAATCTAGAGCTGCCAGAGGGAGAAGATGAGGGACCCAGAGGATGCTGAGGGATCTGCCGGACTATGAGGTCTGGAAGAAGCCCCAGGTAGGTTAAAATTCTCAGATTCCGAGGTTTCAGTTCAAGTATTTAATAACGTTTTTTTATGTGTGTTGTGGGTTTGTAATTAAAAATAAAACTACACAAAAATACATAATCTAAATGCTAGATATCAGGATCCTCATATTCAAGGGATTTTCAAGGAGTTTCCAAACGTGTAAGAAACCCAAACTTTTTGAAGAATGTCCATAGCTTTTTTTTTTTTTCATTTCCTTCACAAAGGCCTCTTTCACACGGGAGGCTGAATGCGGCGATTTCACTGCCTGTCAGCTGCTCCCTTGCACTGGCCCGGCACTTGCTGCTACCAGCAGGGTAGAGGTGGCCCTAAGACACATCTGAGCCCAGCCATGTTCAGGCGTGACATGTCGCAGTTCTCTGCTGCCAGATAACACCACCGTTTGGGAAACGCTGACATGTGGGGTTACAAATGCTGCCATTTTGCTGCATTTAAATTGCACCTAAATGGCGCTCGTGCCCAGGAGGCTAAACTGTCTGACAAGCATGTGAAAGAAGCCATAAAGGAAACCTGAGACAAAAAAAACAAAGCATTTAGGTGGTAGGCTCCCTCAACGTCTTCCCGGGCGGCTCTGAACCTCAGCTAGTTAGGCGGTCTTCTCCTTCAGCTGCTGCCAGCCCCCCTGTACTAGGCCAACCATGAGTGCTCACCCCTATCGTGCTCCCGTGGCGTAGAGCATTGTGTGCCTTCTCAGTACTACTGGGCAGGCCCAAAATTCTCCCAGTTACGGGAGTGAGATGGGGGACATGGCCGCGCATGCGTAGTACGCGCTGACAAGGGCGACTGGAGGAAGAGGCTGGGCTGACCAGCGTATGTTTGAAGGAAGATGGCAATGGAACCAACCGTCTAAAGGGGTCAAAAAGAAGCCCTTGGTAAGTAGAAATGCTTTGATTTTCTTCATCTCAGGTGAACTTTAAAGTGTTGGAGAAGATCCTTGAATAATAAGATCACAGCATCAACATAGTGCATCCATACTTTCTTTGGCACCGGAATTCATTTAAAGTGGAGCAGAAGCAGGACTGGTTTAAGGGGCCCTTTGGCCCTGGGAAAAACCATTGCGTTGACCCTTACCCCCATTGCCCCTCTGCTCCCCAGGCCCTGCAAGTATAATAACAGCATTAATCACCTATTAGTTCCAGCGGGTGAGCGGATGGATAGCGGCTGCACTCTGAGACACGCTGTCTCCCTTCCACTTTATGACCCGGCGCGTCATGTGTAAACACACACCGGGTCATAGAGTGGGAGTGAGTCAGCGTGTCTCCGAGTGCAGCCGCTTCCCCCTCACCTGACGGGACTAATTGGTAATTATGGCTGCTGTTATACTTTCAGGGCCCCGGGGAGCAGGCAAAATGTAGCAGGGTCGGCACTGTGGGGGCCTCAGCAGAGGTCAGGGCCCTGGTGCAAATGCCCCCTTTGCCTCTGTGGTAGCACCTGCCCTGAGCAGAAGTGCCAAGACCCTTGAATATTTCACCCTTCCTCCATGACTGAAATCTAGACCTCTATCGTGTGCATTTGATTTGAGGTATAATTTGAATTTTAATTCTCCTTTATTTCTTCCATAAGAATGGAATTCAAATTAAAGGTTTTTTTTTCCCCCCAACCATGCTATTTTAAAAGCATATAATGCACACATACTGCATGCAGGCACAGAGCAAATGTACAGCAAAAACATGATAGAATGGGATGGTGCTGAATCAACAATTTTTTTTTCTTTTCAGAACCAACAAATGTAAAGGCCTCTTAAATTACTGCATATAGAAAACTAGACACACCCCATTCCCATTGGGGAAACAATAAAAAAAAAATAATCTACAAGCATGTCATTTTAAAAGGACATAGGGGTCGATTCATAAAGCATTACCACATTCGGTAATGCAGAAAACAGCTGACTTTACCGAGCACTTAGGAAAATGTCAATTTATAAACCCTGTTATCGCACAAAAAGCTATTACAGAGCAGTGAGGTAAATAACTGACTTGTGCGGTAATTACCTCAACACATGTCAGTAAATGTCAATTCATAAAGCAAACAACAAGCAGTAAATCCACGAAGCAATACCGTCTGCTTTAAAGTGGCGAAAAGAATGCGGAGAGTAGACTGTGGGAGCGTAACTAACAGGCAGAAGAAGAGACAGCTGTGACTGACAGGAACAGGGAGCCAATAGAAATAGACCGTGTCTCCTGCAAGTCTGAATGTTGGAATCTGATAGGACCCGCAGCCGTCGCCGGCGAGATAAGCTTTTAAACCCCCCCCCCCCCTGGCAGCAGCAGAGCAAAATCAGAACAAAACAGGCTTCACCTGAATACCTTAGGCTGTGTGTCTGTTTAACCTCTTGGTTACCTGTTAGAAGCTAGTGGGGAAAATCATGTGTAAAGTTTCTTGGAAGTTAATCTAAGCTGTGGCAATTAAATAGGCTGTTAAGAAAGACTAATGGGCAGATTCAGAGCAGAATCAGAGCAAGCAGAGTCAGTGTAACAAAACATGTACCTCTAAGTGGATGTCGGGATGCCTCACAATGCCCTCACTGCACAGAACATCTTGTAACAAGCTGTTTCTGTTAAAGGTTTTTGTCAATGGGCTTCGGTAATTTACTGCACTTCTACCACACCTGTGAAAATGTTTATGAATAAGCACACAAAAGTCTAAAATACCAAATGCGGTATTTTCCTGACCAGATTTTTTTACCGCACAGCCTTTTATGAATTGACCCCTTTGTGTAATTTAATTCAAATGTGTGAATCAGAGCTTAGTGCATTAATAAAAAGATTCACATCTGACAGGTTTGCACCAGATATTTTGGAACAAGCTACAAATGTGTTTTCCTACTGCTGAATTTTTATACACTCCCCAAATCTGGCATAATTTCCTATGGTGCCTGAAAACAAGTTTTCTTCTGATTTGTTTTGTATTTATGTGGCAGTGTTCTTGTCTGAATTTTTTTTTCAGCCGGACGGCATAAAAAAAGAAGCTGGGGGGCACGATGGGAGAATGCAGGGCCGACGCTTCTCTGTGCAACCCTGCTTGCAGCATAGTAGGTGGATGAGGAGGTGAGACGATTTTTAGCCGGGTGGTCACCAAAATTAGTCAGGTGGAGCACCCAGCTAAAAGAGCCTGAGAAGACCAGTATGGTCTTCTGACATCTTCTGAAGCGCTTTCACGTAGTCTACATACTCATGTCAGTAACTGTCCCTCAAAAGAGCTCACAATCTAAACTCTATCATAATCCTACCCTACCATAATCATTCATTGTCTTTTGTTCTTATTGTAGTTGAAGGCCAATTTTGGCAGTGGGCACCAATTAACCTATATATATGCTTTGGGATATTTGGAGGGAACCGGAGTAGTGTCCCTAGCAAATTAACACAAATGAGGGGAAAACATACATGCTTCATGCAGATAGTGTTGTGGCCCACATTTGAACCAAGTCCCCACTTAAAGTGTACCCAAGGCGATATGTGTCATGATGAGATAAACATGTGTATGTTCAGTACAAAACCGACTGTTTTACTAGTTTTATTTTGCTGCCTGAAAGAGTTAATTTCTAGGCATGAAAGTGACAGCTTCTGTATTGTGGTATCTTGTTGGGAATATAGTAAACATCACTGATAATCAAATTACAGCCATAAACGTATTCCTGGCAGAATATAACTTCTGAGGGCAGGAAGAGAAAAAAATACATGAACTAGTGACCATTTTCTAACTATGGGACACTTAATAGGCTGCCACTGATTAGAGACAGTAAAACACTCAACCTACTTTGTAAATGTTTAAATATAAAAGAAAACCCTGGGATACATTAAAGTCATTTTTAGGAGTAGGAGTATAAATATATTTGTTTATCTCATCAGTTTATTTTCACCTTGGGTCCATACGCACAACTTGATTTTTTTTCAACAATTTTTTGGGTCATTTTGTCAAAACGATAGTTTTCACAATATTGTAATATATTATTTAACAAAAATTCATTATAGATGTTTGACCACCCACAGCGTTCTTTTGTATTGAGGCATGTTGGATCCCTGGTCGAGCGATCGCCATTGCCGCTTACTCAAATTACTGCAATTGTTAAAACAATCATGGTTCGCCGGTTGTTTGCCAATAGCAGAAGATGCATTGGGGAACAATAGTTTGTCACCGCTGATTCATCTTAAAGTGTGTATTTGGCTTAAGCCATATAAAATACTCAACCCCTCTCCCCCCCCCCCCCCAAAAAAAAAAATTTGTAAGATACTACTAGTTTTCCAAATCCCCCTCCACTGACAACCTCCCAACCCCATCCACTAAATATTAATCCTTCTTCAAAACTTCCAATGTCTACCAGTGACATCTTGTAGATACAAAAACAAATTCCTACCTTAGGATAACTCTCATTCTGAAAAGCTCACTCCCACTTGCAGCCAAGCATAAAACTACTATACTGTACTGAAATGTTTGGCATTGAAAAAATGAAGGCAGAGTTTATTTTATGCAACCAAGGCCCATATGCAATTCGTTTTTTGCTACCTTTTCTCCTAGGAGATCATTTTTCATCTTCGGTTTTAAATAATTTTCCAGCATTTTTCATCTAAAAAAGTACTGAGAAGTAAGTGCAAAAGTACTATCAAAATTATTTTAAGTATTTTTTTGCTTGCAGGTGGCTTAAAAGGCATTTTATTGAAAAATGTAAAAATATCACCTAGGAGAAAACTCAGGTGAAAAGGTGAATTGCATATGACCCCAAGTGTGTAATCTTGGAAAAGACCATTAGACTTATTTCTCATACTTTTGGTGGCAAGGTTTTTTCAACACAGTGCTAGGAGTGCCATTCTTTTGAAAGATCTTGTTTTCTATGTTGCTCCTGGGCAGTAGGCTGCTCATTAGCCACCAGAGACTCACTATTAGACAGGAGAATGGTGGTGGTACCATAAATCCGATACAGTAAGTGCTGATTGTAGAGGAAAACTTCTGGAATCAGGAGATTCTCAAACTGCAAGAGGAGCGAGTTTAATGCTAATCACAGTGCATGCATCCATCCTAGAATGTGCATCGTAAACATGACTTTAATAGCTTATTCTTATTAGAGTTGCCACGTTCACTTTAAAACATTCATTTACTAATGACAACCAGAGACATTCATCAGGTGTACTTCTCTGCCCTTCCACCCACTTGGTTGGATTTCCAAAAACTCAAGAGGATGATGACTTCAACAGCATGCATGTGAGTAAATACAGAAAGGAATGCCACATTACACAGATCATACATGAAAGCTGAGTCAATATCATTTGAAAGTGAAATTGAAGCAGCACTGCAAAGCACTTTGGGTGACCGAAGTCAAGCAAATGGGTCAAGACAAACCTCAAAGAGTAGCAGGAGGTCAAAAATGTGTTGTGACATTTGCACGCTGGTATGAACTCACAAGGGATAGCTGTTTATTCAAGAGAAGGGTGCCAGCCCTATTGCTTATCCATGCTACCATTAGCTTACAAGCTCCTACTGTGGAAGTGCATTTTATTAGTAATCACTAGATATAGTGCTGACGATATAGAGCTGACACATTTTCTGCAGTGCTTTACCATATACTCTGAACAAGTCATGCCACTGGCTGCCCCTCAAAAGATATCCAAAAATATGCTGAAAGTGCCTAAAACAAGTGAGCTGCGTAATATGTTAGCGCTTTATAATATATATTATAAATAAATAAATAAAAATATGTGAGGCAAAGAAACAAAGAGCAATAGTTATAGTGTAGGATAATTTAGATAGGTCCTGAAAATAAATGTGTTTTCTCCAGGCTACCCTAAAACTGGGAGTATGACATAAACACTAGAATGGCTATTGAAATGCATTCCTTTTTTTTCCCTAGTGCCCCATCACTGGTAATCTATCTCCTAATAGTTGCTCTATAAAAGAAAAAACCCAAAACATTAAGTTAGTGATAAACAGTATATATGTATATAAAACATGTAGCAACAATGGATGATGATCAAATACACTGTACAGAGCAGGAGACATCCAGTGGAACTATTATTATTATTATTATAAGGAGTGTAAGCTGATGACATTACATCAGTTTGGAAAATAATTTATTACATCAACAAATGATTTTTCAGGTTTGTGCTCGTTTCCTCTGTAGAAATTAAAGTAGGTCGCTCAATGAAACTAGCACAAAATATTGCTAACCTATACAAATCTGAAAGCAGTTAAAATACAGTTTATATACTGAGCGCTTCCCCAGCTGACTATGCTTGGCAATGCACATACATCTCCAAACAGAAATCATGTATTTTTTTAATAAATCCAGTGCTGGGACCTCTCCCATCCACCAATAACAATAGTGGCCTGCCTGCGCAGGCACAGTAGCGGCTTTCCATTTGGGCTCCAGTGGAAATAGCCGAGTTCAATCGGGTCTGGTCTTCTGCGCAGTAGAGCAGACCTCACCAGGCTTTGCCTATATCTGCCTGAGCCTGAGCAGAAAGACATTTGGAGCTCCCACCACTGGATTGCCTCTGCTGAGGAGGACGCTTAAAGACTTTTTAGGATCCAAAGGCTTCCTCCTCCCAAGGTAAGTACCTCCTAGGGGCACTTTTATCCCCTTCAGGGTCACTTTAAAGAGGGAGAGAACTGTGGCCCAAAACTGCCCTTGGAAGATATTTACCTTGGGAGGGGGAAGGCTCTGGATCGTAATGAGGCTTTGCCCGTCCTCCACTACCCCTCGATTCCAGCGCTGGCTCCCCCGAAACCACAGCCAACAAGAATGTGGGCTGTGGCACAGTTTCACCTGCATTATCTATCTTCCCCAGTACCAGTGCAAACACAGTTGCGACTTTCTGATTGGATTGGAAATAGCTAAAGGTGGCCACACACCATACACTTTTTTAAATATCTGTTCAATTTAAGAATTGCAATCAATTTTTCTGACTGATTGTAACAAATTAAAAAATATGACCAATGTACCACACACCTATGTTCAATTTTTCTCCAATTATGATAAAAATGATTGGAAACTCTGAGAAAATTGCTAGGGTGTGTATATTAATAAACTTACAATCCAACACACACCATACAATCTTTAGAGAAATTGAACAAAAATATCTGGCATTCCGGATCGATTTAAATCGAAAAAAACGGGAATTCCGATCGGATTTTTCAGTCGAATGAAAAAAAAAGCTTTCAATTTTTTCGAGTGATACGATTGTTTTCATCGAATTGCTGTAAAATCGGATCATTTTATTGTATCGTGTGTGGCCACCTTAAGTCTGATCAGGTCCAATCTACTGCTAGTTCAGAGAGTTGACAGCTGAGGGGAAGAAGCTGTTCCTGTCTTGCGGTCCTGCTGCAGTAGCTGTGATGTGAGGCATCGTTAGTGATTCTCAGTGCTCTGGAGCACAGTTTGGAGTTGTAGAGGAGGTCCAGAGGGGGAAGTGGTTTCCCAATGATGACTCTCTGTTGTTGCAGAGTAGAAGCTCATCAGAAGCTTCTGGGCCATGCCGAACTTCTTTATTTGGCGGAGGAAGAATAGCGTCTGCTGGGCTTTTCTCTGGGTATAGGACAGGTGGTGTTCGCCTTCCTTCCAACTCATCTGTTGGAGATGGTTGTGTCCAGGAGACGGACACAGGGAACTCTTTCAACTTCCATGCCTTTAATGTGAATTGGAGGTGGGGTGAAGGTGTGCTTCCTAAAATCAACAATCTTGACAGTTTTTGTGGTGTTGAGGACCAGCCCATTCTCCCTACACCAGTGGCAAATGTTTTCGACTTGGTGGCGGTACGCCAGCTCGTCATACCTTATTCAATCAAAAATTTAAGCATAGATTGTAACCTTAAAATGCAAAATGAGACACTGGTATTCCATTACATTCTTATACAAGTAGGATTATCGATAAAATTGTTAATGATGTCAATTTATTTTCACTTCAGGTTTACTTTAAAGAACAAGCGACACCCATGCCAACCTAGAAATAAAAACACATATATAAGTAAATAAATACTAGTTCTTCTTACATAACAGATGTATTGTGCAGTCAGGGCCGTTTCTTGGGCAGTACGGGCAGGGCGACCGCCCAGGGCGCAGACCGGCAAGTAGAAGAAGGGAGGCGCATGCAGAAGGACATAACCGATAGGGAGCTGGTGATGTGTGGTGCAGACAAATGGAAGAAGAAAGAAGATTACCAGCATAATCACCTTCCTTGACTCCTCCTGGGATGCCTGCGTCCGACATCAAGTCATCATCACATCACCACCGCGTGATGACACCTGATGTCCTGTAGCGGTACTGCAGGCTGTCAGTGTGCGCTTTCCAGACTCTCTTCGCCTCTGTGTTCTCCTGGTCCTTGCTTCCTCCCGGATGAGCTGCTGGTCACTAGTAAGTAGGCAAATCTACTTGTGACCTGTGGCTGTGTGACTGTCCTTAAAGGGTAAGGGTTCACGAGTCCACGGGAGTGGGAGCACAATTTTTACACCCTCACCCTGTGTGCAATTTAGCCTACAAACTGCCTTGATTGTGCTACCCACGTAATGATTCCTGTGAATTTTATAAAGGAAAAGCAGAAAATCCCATTCAAGACAGTGGCCATCTTGCTAAGCTAATACTGATATAATATCCTCCCTGACTCTTGTCCCCCCCCCTCCTTCTCTGGCTCATTGTGTATTCGTTAGCTGCCCTCCTCCCAGAGTCTTCAGACACTCCCACTGAGGTGTATACTGGGAACTGCACTTTTTTTTTTTCTCCTCCAATCGCTGAATCACCTCAGCCTTGCTTGTAAACACAATTAAGCAGAGGATCATGTTTCAAATAGGCTAGGCAGGGAAATAAATGGAAGAGGAGCAATATATTATAGATAAAAAGAACCCCCAGCATTCAACTGTTTGGCACTGACTACTAAAGGGCCAGTGCTCCTAAAGTATGTGATAACTCCAAACCATAACAGCAGAAAAAGTTTTGCAAGTTTTGAATGCAGGATTAGCATCTTTATCACTTAATACACTAAGACCAGTTGCTGTTGAAATTTGATTTTTACGGTGACAATACCGTTTTAATAAATAGGCGGCAGTAAATGTATGACTTATTTGTGCTGAGAATGTTCGAATTTACATATTGCATTAATTATTGTAGAGTTTTATTTTAAACCAGAAAGTAGATGAAGATCTTTTGCTCCTCACAAATAAAGATCCTATATTTGTTCAATTCTGACAGTCCTGTTCTTGCATTATTTTAAGTCTATTAATAATCTCATTCACTGGTGTGTCGCTATTCCCAGTGGCAAGTCTACATGGGAATTCGTGTCAGAAGAAGCAGAGGCGTTAGAAACATTGTCATGTTTGGTGAAAGCTGATTAAGATTGGCATAGTTTAATAAAATGGAAATGTTTGCAAGCTTGCAGAATCTAGTGCCGTGAAATGTGATCCGTTTTCTTCTCCATGTGGTCTTCTGCTGCGGTAAAAAGACTGTAGAATGTTGCAGTTCACATAAATTCCTGAGTGCTGAGTGCAGCACAATATAAAGAATGTTTTCTCTATATACCACAGTGTTACTGCACTGTAAATAGATACACAGACTTTTCTGGCTTTGAAAGTTTTTTGCTTTTGTTTTTTTTTTACAGGGTGTAAAATAAAAAGTACTTTCTGCTCTACCCTCCCATCACCAAGTGTTCATTATTCAAAACATAGTTCTTAGATATAAAATAGCTGAAATAAAGGCAATTGAGAAGTAGAATCCAAAAGTTCTATTTTAGGACTTTATTTAGATGTAGGAATTTGCAGGTTAGATACATATTTATACTGTGCATAGTAATTATAGCTGAGGATGCCCTTCAATGTAAGGAAAGTATCCGAGTCCCCTTTAAGTGCACATATACAATTTGCCACAAGTACATCCTGTGGTAGAATTATCCACAACTAACCACACTCACGGTGAAGAGCCACTTTGTAAATGTGTGGTTATATCTCCTCCCTACTATATACAGGTCTTGTCCTTCTGTCCTGTGTACAGAGCTAGAAATAACAATCTAATTGAACTATCCGAGCTAGGATATCTGAGATACTCGGATATCCTAGCTCTTTTTTCACTATTCGAGCTCGAATACCGAGCTCGAATAGTATTAGCTATCCGGGCTGTGCTATCCAAGCGCACTCCGATAGCAATCAGCTATCCGGAGATATCCTAGCTATCCGAGCTCGGATAGCGTCATCCGCTCGGATAGCGTCACGTCAGACGTCACCTCGAGTCCTCACAAGCGAATCAGAGGGCTCCCAGCCCTCTGACTGCAGCCAATCACAGAGGGGGAGCCTGGCCAAGCCCCCCTCTATAAATAGCGGGCGCCATGTTGCCTCACTCGTCCTGCTTGCGACTTACTGACTGATTGTACTGAGAAACTGCTCCAGTGCTTTTTGTCTGTGCAAGTGCATTTATTGTTCAATACACCTAGCGTTTTTACACTCCAACACTTGATAATGACCTGTATTGCTTTGTATTGTAGATAGATTGTATTTTAGGCAGTTTTGTGTGATTAGGGACTAGGGAGGGAGACTGTCACTGGTGCTGCTGCAGCTGCAGCCAGCAGCTAGGCCCTGTGCCTAGGCAAGGCAGCCTGCCCTGCTCTGTGCTCTAGTCTCTACTAGTTACCTTACCTCACCTGTGCTCTCACCTGTCCTATTCTACTGTACTACTTCTGTGTTAGATAGATTATTGTACTATTTTGTAAATAGCAAGGCCCAGCTTTACTGCTATACCTGTCCTGTATCTGCTCTCTGTAATCTAGTCACACCTGTTCTATTGTTTAGCTAGATTCTGCTATTGTTTAGTTAGTACTGTAGTGTACTCTAGTCTGTGTATAGGGACCGTCCGTCACCGCGTTACCTAGGGTCTTTGTGTGCGCAGTGCACGTCTGCGCTGTCCGCATCCTCTCGTTAGTGCTACACCCGTCCTATTGTTTATATTACTTGTATTGTGTATTCGCTGAATTGTACTGTACTGTAGTCTGTGTATAGGGACACCGTCAGTCAGCGTCAGCTAGGGTCTTTGTGTGCGCACTGCGCACTCTCTTGTTAGCGCTACACCGATCTCTGCTGTAGAGTACACCTGTCCGTCACCTCACACACCCACCACCAGTCCCATCCCATTAAAGTACCCCACTTGTCCCACCCGCCTATACATAACTTTTTGTATAATATTAAAAATATACGATGTCTGGCACTGGCAGCCTCGGTTTGGGCAGGGGCAGCAAGGGCATCGCCAAGAGAGGAGGTCGTGGGCGTGGCAGCCGCGCCACCACCACCATGCGCAGTTCTGCGTCTGCACCAGTGGCTATTCCGCCATTAGCCACTGGCCGTGGATGCCTTGGCCGCCCAACAGCTGGGAGTCACGCTGCAGAGACACAGGAGCAGCAGCAGCAGCGTGTGGCTCAGATGTTCCTCCCACCGCCAGGTCGTAGCCGTCCTATTGAGGAGAAGGACGCAGACTCTGTGGTGGAACTGATGGTGGATGAGCAGGCCACCATTAGCTCTGGAACCGAGTCCTCCACCCCCGCCACCACTCCTGTTCGCAAGAGCAGCAGCAGCCACCCAGCACTGCCTGGGGAGGAGGAGGAGGAGTGCAGTTCTCCAGCCCCAGCGGGCAACACCAGCACCCTTTCACTCAGCACCTTTTTATCCCCAAGCACAGCGGGGCTATGGAGTGCTGTTGTGGCAGAATTGGAGGAAGAAATGCTGATGGGCACTTTGGGGGATGATGCTTTGGACAGTCAGACAGTGGTGACTGTCCCTCAGCCCATGCATGCAGAAGGGGAGTTTGTGGGGTCATCCCAGCAGGACATGTTTGCGGAGGGGGAGGATGATGATGACAGGGTGAAGGACAGAGACTGGGTGGCAGATCCTGAGGATGTCATCAGCTCGGAGGAGGAGGAGGAGGATGCGTCTGTGGGCCTTGCTAGAAGGATCAGCATCGCAGGCATAGGCAGGATCAGAAGTGGGCGTGGTATGCAGGCCACACAGGGTGCTGATCCGGAGGCGGAGAGTTCTGCCAGTGCCACCAGCCGCACCAAGAAACCACCCCCCCCCCCCCCCCAACCACCACAGGGAGACCAGCGGCAGCAGCACCTTCCAGCCGAAGGGTCAACTTCACCTCCCCAATTTGGAGTTTTTTCACCCTGCCATATGTGGAGTGCAAGTATGCCACCTGCAACCAGTGCCGCCAGCAGCTCAGCAGAGGGAAGGAGCCCTCTGCGTACGGCACCACCTCTCTGGTGAACCATCTGGCAGGGAAACACTTCCATAAGCATGAGGAGTTCATGAAGTTGAAAGAAGCTGGCAGTGGCAGACCCGCCACCACTGCGAAGCCGTCGGCAGCAGCCACCCGCCCTCCTCCACCTCCTCCAGCAGCACCAGCAGGAGTGCATCAGAAACGCACTGCTCCTCCTCCCTCTGCAACTCCTGCCGCCGACACTGAGGCCTGTTCTGGCAGCCAGTCCTCAGTGGCTTCCTCTGCTCCCTCCACTGATTCCCGTGCCAGCAAAAGGCGTCGCCAGACCCTGCTCAGCGTCACCTTCCAGGGGGTGGTCAGGGTTCTGCCTCCCAGCAGCCGTCACGTGCGTCAGCTGAACGGCTTGCTGGCACGGGCCATGTGCTCCCAACTCCTGCCTTATTCCCTTGTGCAGGAGGGGAGCGACATGCGTGCGCTCCTGATGTGTGCATCCCCCGATTGGCCAATCCCCAGCCGACATTATTTTGCACGCACGGCCATCCCTGCTCTTCACCGCTCTGTGATGGCCAATGTCGGGAGAAGGCTGGATTACGCGGTGGGTCAACGGGTCCACGTCACCATGGACTCGTGGAGCAGCCGGGTTTGGGACAGGCCGCTATCTGTCCTTCACCGCGCATTGGGCCAGCTAGGTGGAAGGGGGTGAGGAGGGGGGAGCAGCATCGCGCACTGTCAGAGCAGCAGCAGCAACAACGCAGTGGGTGGTGCCACCATGCAGGGTCAGCGGAATTGCAGCAGGTTCCTCTGATCCGCTTCCATCCTCCGGCACACCAGCCCAAACCCCCCGCCTCAGCAGCAGCGTGAAGCCCCCCACTGCCAAGCGCTGCTGGAATTGGTCAGCCTGGGGAAGACCAAACTGACGGCGAACCATGTCCTGGCCAAATTCCGAGAGCAGGAGAGAAATTGGATGACCCCCAGAGGCCTCAGAGTCGGAGAGGTGGTGTTCGACAATGGGGCAAACCTGGTTGCTGCAATCAGCAGGGGAGACCTGACCCACATCCCCTGCCTGGCGCACGTCCTGAACCTGGTAGTCCAAAAGTTCCTGCGGACCTACCAGGGGATGGACCGACTCCTTGAGGCGGCAAGGAAGGTTGTGCGTCATTTCCGGCACTCGCCTGCAGCCGTAGCGAGCCTGGAAGAGGTGCAGAAGGAGCTGCACCTGCCACAGCACCGGCTCATGATCGATGTTCCAACTCGCTGGAACTCCACCCTGGCGATGTTGGAGCGTCTGGTTGAACAGAGGCAGGCTGTCAGCCAGTACGTTGCACGAGCAACAGTTGCCTCTATCACTGCAACTGGGCGTGCCGCCACCAACCTCCCGTCCATCATCTCCACGGAGGACTGGGGGCACATGCAGCAGGTGTGCTCAGTCCTGGCACCCTTCCTGCAGGCCACCAACATGGTAAGCAGGGACCATGCAATGGAGTGCGAGTGGGTCCCCTTGATTTGTGTGCTGGACAGGGCCCTGTATGCACTGCTGGAAGAGGGAGCGGCAGCCTTGGACCAGCAGGAGCTGCAGGCAGCTTCACAGGCCACCTCTGAGGAGGAGGGCTTGGAGTTGGGGGAGGTCCCTGACCTTGCTGCTGATGAGGGGGAGCAGCAGAGCGCAGCTGGACTGGTGCGGGGGTGAAGAGAGGATGAGGTGGAGGAGGCAGAGGAAGAGGATGACAGCACTGTCGGCTCTGGGGCTGCCGATGATGTGCCAGCAGACGTGGCCAGACTCTTCCCAATGACAGCGCACATGCTGAGGTGCCTGCGCAAGGACCCAAGGGTCAACCAGATGAAGAAGAGGGAGGACATCTGCATCTGCATGATGCTGGACCCACGTCTGAAGGGGAAGCTCAGCCAGTTCCTGCCTGCAGGAGGAGACCGTGCGCAACAAATGAGGGATTTGCAGCTATCCCTTGTTGAGCGCTTGGAGGAAGCCTTCCCTCAGCCATCCACCCCCACTGTCCTGCCAGCACAGAGGCAGCAGCAGGTGCCTGCATCCACCAGCAGCAAGCGCATGCGCACCACAGACCTGCTGTCTCTGACCAACGAGCTCTACATGAGTGTAGAGCTGCCAAGGACTAGAGAGGAGGTGCCTGCAGCAGCATCCTTCTCCAGTCACAGACAGCTCTTGACCCGCATGGTGGCTGACTACATGGGGTCCTTCAGCGGGCTTGACAGCATTGCACCTGTTGATACCATGGAGTATTGGGTCAAGCACCTGCCGATCTGGAGCGAGTTTGCGCAGTACGCCCTGAAAGTGCTCTCCTGCCCCCCTTCCAGCGTACTGTCAGAGCGTTGCTTCAGTGCAGCCGGTGGAGTCGTCACTGAGAAGCGATCTCGTCTGTCTCACAAGTCTGTGGACAGACTGACGTTTCTCAAAATGAACCAGGCTTGGGTGGAAGGCGAATTCCTGGCCCCTGTTGTCGGCGAGAGGGGGACATGAAGTGGCGCACACACATTACCCCTGCTGCTGCTGCTGCTGTATTTCTTCCTGCTGTCTGTGTCTCCACTGCCAGGAAACACATTACAAGGTGCTGCTGCCCTTGCGCCACCAGCTATTACACTCAAAAATAGCTGCCTGCATTATTTTGAAAAAAAAAATTAAATTATTTTAGAGGTGTCCAGGTTGAAAACTGTGCTGTCCCAATTGTGTATTGGACACAATGTGGGCTTCACAACCACTGTCTGGAACCTCATGATGTTTATTTACGGCCCTGGAACCACCGCTAGGACCCAGGGCCTATTATGTCTCGCTGCCTGCCCTCCTGCCTGCTGCCAGTCTGCCACACACTCAACCTCCTCACGCTGCCTGCTGTGGTATTTCCTCCTGCTGTCTGTGTCTCCACTGCCAGGGAACACATTACAAGGAAGGTGCTGCTGCCCATGCGCCACCAGCTATTACGCTCAAAAATAGCTGCCTGCATTATTTTGAAAAAAAAAGCCCTTGGAACCACCACTAGGACCCAGGGCCTATTATGTCTCTCTGCCTGCCCTCCTGCTGCCTGCTGCCAGTCTGCCACACACTCATCCTCCTCACGCTGCCTGCTGTTGTATTTCCTCCTGCTGTCTGTGTCTCCACTGCCAGGGAACACATTACAAGGTGCTGCTGCCCATGCGCCACCAGCTATTACGCTCAAAAATAGCTGTATCAATTTGAAAAAAAAAATTGTAATTAATTTAGAGGTTTCCGGGTTGAAAACTGTGCTGTCCCAATTGTGCATTGGACACAATGTGGGCTTCACGACCGCTGTCTGGAACCTCATGGTGTTTATTTACGGCCCTGGTACCACCGCTCGGAACCAGGGCCTATTATGTCAGTCATATCACACTGCCTGACAAACACTACTCCTCCTCCTGTAGCTGCATTGAGCTTCTGCTGTCTGTGTGCTGCTACCACTGCCAGGGAGAACAGAAGAAGAACTATTTTCTGCTGCCACCCACTCTCCTACCAGGCAGCTATTACCACACTACAACTTGCAACTACTTCCTCCTCCTGCTGATGTCTGTGTTTTACCACCGCCAGGGTACACAGAAAAAGGCGCTGTGGCTTGCAATGTGCCACTACCTATTATGCCATCAACACAAGTTTTAAAAGCTATTTAAGGCCAGCTCGAATATTTTATTCGAATACAGACTCGGATAGTGACGTCGGATATCCGCGGTCGAATCGGATATTCGATTAACTCGAATATCGAACTTCGAGTGAATTCGGATAGTTTACTATCCGAATTCGACCAAATTCGAATAAGATAATGAGGTATCCGATCAACACTACAGTATTAAAACAAAAAGAAAAATGCAGAAAAAACCCTGCATGCAGTACCAATTAAAAATCATAAATCGGAATCGCATCCTGCACACTACATGCAATTCTGATTTACGATTTTTAATCAATACTGCATGCTGCATTTTTTCTGTATTTTTCTTTTTGTTTTAATAGCATCCAGGGAAAATCGAATTCCCTATAAACTAAATAAACCACGCCCACAGGTTTTCAGAGAGCCTTGGCAGTAGCAAGGGCTCATGGGAGCTCAGTCTGGGCAGGAGGAGGAGGAGGTGTTACTAGCCATTGATTGAAGAGGCAGAGAGGAGGAGGGAGGAGGGGGATTAGATTTTTTTTTCACAGGCTTAGTGATCAAGATACAGATAAGCCTGCCTCTGTGTAATGTTTACAAACAACATGGCTGCTGTCATTGTATCACAGGATGAAATAATCATTTTCTATTAAAGCTGTTTGCAGCTATATTTGCTGTGTAAACTATGTAAACTTTAGATAAGACATGGCGATGGTCAGGGAATACTCCATTGAGGACCTGATTGTCCAGGTGCAGGGGAAACCTGCACTGTGGGACAAGGGGCACACAGACCACAGTAATGCATGGCTGTGCAGGAAGCTATGACATCAAATCGCCAAGGTGTATGTCGAGGGGTTTGAGGACCTGAGTCAGGGCATCAAAACCTCACATGGTAGGTGTACAACAACTGTTTTGGGGGTTTTTGGTTTTGCATCTGTGTTTTGTTTGCTTGTGATGTGTTTCACCTTGCCCACCCACCCGTGGCCCTCCCACCCATGTCCCACCCACCAGTGGTTCTGCCACATGTGGCCCAGCCACGTGTGGCCCTGCCACCTGTGGCCCAGCCACCCGTGTCCCACCCACGTGTGGTCCTCCAAGGATGATGTCCACACAGCAGGCTCTCTCCAAAAATGACCCCAGCGCTTCTTCCAGACCCCAGGTATTTATACAGTATTTTATTTCTTTAAAAAATGGAAAAGGATTCAAAACGCATGCAGAACAGATAAAAATCCGGATGCAAATGGAACGGATACTGACCGGATCCGGATGACAAACGGACGTTTTCGGAACGGACCAGAACGGAATGGCCCAAAACGGATTTGTTCCAGCGGACCGTTTTTGCAGAAAACGCAAGTGTAAACCAGGCCTTAGGCCCTTGCTTGGATATGATTATGAAACTGAAATGTGAGAAAAACAGAGCCCATCGTGCCTGCCTTGGGTTCAATCTCTTAGCTCGCTCTATATATTCCAGGTTCTTATGGTCGGTGTAAATGGTAATTGGATGTAATGCTCCCTCCAACCAGTGTCTCCACTCTTCGAATGCCATTTTTACAGCTAATAATTCCCTGTTACCTACAGTACAGATCAAAAGTTTGGACACACCTTCTCATTCAAAGAGTTTTCTTTATTTTCATGACTACGAACATTGTAGATTCACACTGCAGGCATCCAAACTATGAATTAACACATGTGGAAGTATAGTACATAACTAAAAAGTGTGAAACAACTGAAAATATGTCATATTCTAGGTTCTTCAAAGTAGCCACCTTTTGCTTGGATTATTGCTTTGCACACTGTTGGCATTCTCTTGATGAGCTTCAAGAGGTAGTCACCTGAAATGGTTTTCACTTCACAGGTGTGCCCGGTCAGGTTTAAAAATAAGTGGGATTTCTTGCCTTATAAATGGGGTTGGGACCATCAGTTGCATTGTGGAGAAGTCAGGTGGATACACAGCTGATAGTCCTACTGAATAGACTGTTAGAATTTGTAGTATGGCAAGAAAAAAGCAGCTAAGTAAAGAAAAATGAGTGGCCATCATTACTTTAAGAAATTAAGGTCAGTCAGTCTGAAAAATTGGGAAAACTTTGAAAGTGTCCCCAAGTGCTGTCTCAAAAACCATCAAACGCTACAAAGAAACTGGCTCACATGCGAACCGCACCAGGAAAGGAAGACCAAGAGTCACCTCTGCTGCGGAGGATAAGTTCATCCGAGTCACCAGCCTCAGAAATCGCAGGTTAACAGCAGCTCAGATTAGAGACCAGGTCAATGCCACACAGAGTTCTAGCAGCAGACACATCTCTAGAACAACTGTTAAGAGGAGACTGTGTGAATCAGGCCTTCATGATAGAATATCTGCTAGGAAACCACTACTAAGGACAGGCAACAAGCAGAAGAGACTTGTTCGGGCTAAAGAACACAAGGAATGGACATTAGACGAGTGGAAATCTGTGCTTTGGTCTGATGAGTCCAAATTTGAGATTTTTGGTTCCAACCACCGTGTCTTTATGCGACGCAGAAAAGGTGAATGGATGGTCTCTACATGCCTGGTTCCCACCGTGAAGCATGGAGGAGGAGGTGTGATCGTGTGGGGGTGCTTTGCTGGTGACACTGTTGGGGATTTATTTAAAATTGAAGGCATACTGAACCAGCATGGCTAACACAGCATCTTGCAGCGGCATGCTATTCCATCCGGTTTGCGTTTAGTTGGACCATTATTTATTTTTCAACAGGACAATGACCCCAAACACACCTCCAGGCTGTGTAAGGGCAATTTGACCAGGAAGGAGAGTGATGGGGTGCTGCGCCAGATGACCTGGCCTCCACAGTCACCAGACCTGAACCCAATCGAGATGGTTTGGGGTGAGCTGGACCGCAGAGTGAAGGCAAAAGGGCCAACACGTGCTAAACATCTCTGGGAACTCCTTCAAGACTGTTGGAAGACCATTTCAGGTGACAACCTCTTGAAGCTCATCAAGAGTGTGCAAAGCAGTAATCAAAGCAAAAGGTGGCTACTTTGAAGAACCTAGAATATGACATATTTTCAGTTGTTTCACGCTTTTTGGTAAAGTACTATACCTCCACATGTGTTAATTCATAGTTTGGATGCCTTCAGTGTGAATCTACAATGTTCATCGTCATGAAAATAAAGAAAACTCTTTGAATGAGAAGGTGTGTCCAAACTTTTGGTCTGTAGTGTGTATCATAATTTCTTTCAGCTGCAGAGAATTTTTTTTAGAGAGAAACGCACAGGGATGCATGCCCTCAGGTTAACCATTGGGACAGGACCGCTCCTACTCCTATCTCAGACGCATCAACTTCAACTATGAACGGTAAAGTGACATTAGGGTGAATCAGGATGGGAGCTGAACAGAATGCATCCTTTAACTCAGAGAAAGCCTCACAAGCTTCAACCTCCCTAGCGTTTTAAATCCCCATGGCCGCTGGTGTTTTTTTTCACCTAATTTTTTTTTATCATGTAGCTAGCCTAGCGCTAGCTACATGATTCCCCCTCCCTCCCACCCTTCCGAACGCCGCCGGCGATCAAACCCATCAGGAAATCCCGTTCTGAACGGGATTTCCTGTAGGGCTTCCCCCGTCGCCATGGCGACAAACGGAATGACGTCATGCGCAAGGGGTCTGCAGGCGGGGGGGGGCCCTCTTTCGTGGCGGGTAGCGGAGGATCAGCGGCGAGCTGCGGCGATCGAGTAAGACACGCAGCTAGCAAAGTGCTAGCTACGTGTTTTAAAAAAAATTATGCAAATCGGCCCACCAGGGCCTGAGCAGTACACTGCGGCGTTACTGGACGAGCTGAGCTCGTCCGTAACGCCCAGGAGGTTTTTAATAGGCCAATCTACAGGATCAGCATCTTTTCTCATTAGATCAGTAATGGGCGCTACCAATGTGGAAACAAATTTTATGAACTTGCGATAGTAGTTAGCAAAGCCCAAAAATCTCTGAATAGCTTTTAACCCCTTAGGCTGAGGCCACTCAAGTACTGCAGACATTTTTTTAGGATCCATAGAGAGGCCTGAGTCAGAAATTATGTAGCCGAGGAACGGTACCTGCGTCACCTCGAATAAACATTTCTCTAATTTCGCAAATAGAGAATTCTCTCTCAATTTTTGTAACACGTATTTCACGTGTTCACGATGTTCTAGTAATGAGCCAGAATAAACAAGGATTTCATAAACGTAAATGACAACAAATTTACCTAAGACATCTCGGAAAACATCATTTACAAAATCCTGGAAGACGGCCGGGGCATTACACAGCCCGAAGGGGATAACAAGGTATTCGTAATGCCGATCTTGTATATTAAAGGCCGTCTTCCATTCATCTCCCTGACGAATACGTATTAAATTGTAGGCCCCCCGTAAGTCTAGCTTAGAAAAAAACCTAGCCCCCGAGACTTGAGAAAAGAGGTCATCAATCAAAGGCAAGGGGTAGCGATTTTTACCGTAATTTTGTTAAGACCCCAGTAATCAATACAGATACGGAGGCCCCCGTCCTTTATTTCTACAAAAAAGAAGCCTGCCACAGCAGGAGATGTAGAGGGTTGGATAAAGCCTTAATCCAAATTTTCCTTAATATATTCTTTCATGGTCAGTTTCTCGGGACCAGTTAGATTGTATAAATGACCTCTGGGGGGCATAGTACCAGGCAACAATTCTACCGGACAGTCATATGGCCTGTGTGGAGGTAACTTATCTGCAGATTCTGCAGAAAAAACATCAGAAAAAGCAGTATATGGTGATGAGACCTCGTTACATTTTACTTCTAGACTAGAGAATAGTATGATATTCTCTCGAGACAATTCTCCTGACAGTGAGATGACCACAAGGTGAGTTGACCAGAATCCCAAACAATCCCAGGGTTGTGAAGCTGAAGCCAGGGTAAACCCAGAACCAAGGCAATGGAGGGCATTCTTAAAACAAAGAATAAGAATAAGAAAACAGAATCAATGAAGTTGCCTGCAGTTTCGGAATCTACAAAATCCTGACATTGTAGAGACCTATTGTTCCACGTTATGGTGGCAGGTAACAGTAAATTTTTTACTTTTAAGGGGAGAAGACTGACCACCCAAGTGAAGTCCCCTTTCTTCACTTAGGTGCTGGAGTTTTCCGGAAGCCTCTCTCTTTGCAGAACAAGTCTGAACAAAATGCCCCTTTTCCCCACAATACATACGTAGACCCTCATTCTTCCTTCTAAGTTTCTCTGCAGGAGAAAGTTTGGAATATCCTATCTGCATAGGTTCTTCAGTCACTACAGAGGAAGCACTAGTCTGTTTAGTGGCGGTGGTCACAGTAGTATGAGTCTTTCCCTGTCGTCTGTATCTCAAACGTCTGTCGACTCTTATGGCTAAGGATATAGCATCCTCTAATGTTTTTGGTTCCGGATGACTCACTAACATGCCATTTATGAAATCCGACAAGCCAAATATAAATTGATCCATAAGTGCTGTACCACCCCAATTTACAGAAACAACCACCTCCTGAACTCTGCCGCATACTCCTCCACAGTATGTCGGCCTTGCCGGAGATCTCTTAATTTGCGAGTGGCTGTGGCTGTAATATCAGGGTCTGCGTATATTGTGGCCATGGCCTTCAAAAAGTTATCAACACAAGATAATTCTTCATGACCTGGTTCTAGGCCATAAGCCCAGGTCTGAGAGTTACCCTGTAACAAAGTTTTTACAAGAGTAATTTTCTGGGATTCAGTCCCAGATGATCTAGCCCGTATCTCAAAATAGGACATACAACAATTTTGAAAGTTGCTAAAATCTGAAAGTAGGCCTGAGAATTTTTCTGGTAACGGCATTTTAGGTTCAGTAACGGGTATGATAGGAGCAATGGGAGCCGGCTGCGAATTATTCGCATTGACGGAGACACTGAGCAACGGAGTTGGTTAACTGGGTCAACTGAGTTTGCTGCGTTGCCACCTGCTCAGTGAGTTGATTAACGGCTCCTGCTAATGAGACAATCTGCCCTTGCAGCTCGTCCATTTTTATTAGTGGGCCTTGATAATGTCACGCTGGTGCGTGATGAGATAGTGTAACGTGAGGCAACTGACACACAGATGTTTAACGTACAAATATACAAACAATAGATATGTAAGGTCCGGACCGGTCCTTAGTCAAATATAGAGTCAGAGATATCGAGGTACAGAGTAACTAGACTAAATCGTAGTCAATAATCGAGCAGAGTCATATACATAAGTCAGATGTTAGTCGTATTGTAAGGATTAGGCAATAAGGTAGTCAGGGATAGGCCAAGTCGGTAACGAGTATCAGATGGCAGCGGTACAGAAGGACTAGACAGGAGTGAGGTCAAGAGGCAGGCAAAAGTCGGTACACAGGTAATATACAATGAGATATTACAATAATAGTATTACGAGAATATATACGAAAATAATAAAGACTGACTAACTGGAGTACATATATACTGTGCGTCTACACAATATATCAATATAGTGGCTTTCTAGCTGGACCTGAAACCAACGAACTGATTAGTATCAAGACCAGTGAGCGACTGAATGCTCTGGCCTTAAATACAGACTGCAATTCCCCTGAAACCACTCCCATAGTGATGTCACATCAGTGACATCACTGCTGACTTCAGCTAGATCCTCCTCCTAAGCCTATAAGGCTTATTGCGCGCACGTTTGTTCGCACCGCGCACGCTGTAACTCACCGCCGGAAGGAAGCCGATATGCCACCAGAGGATGTCGGCAGCGAAGTCCCGCCGCTCGTCCGAACCACGCCGGAGACGCCGCGAGACCTGCCGCTGGAAGGTAAGAATGTTACAAATGGGTTTCCATTTGGCTCTCAGACATTATCTGGATACTCCGATGTATGCATTGCCAAACATGTTTTCCAAAAATGCTTTCAGTTCAAATGTTTACATTGTATTTATATTTACACATCTGAGAGCACAATTGCCTGTACATCATTCTCTCTGTGAGGTATTCATTTATTAAACATTTGGTCTGCAGAGGAGCTGGAGGGTTACTTTGTAAAACAGAAAAATAAACAGACACAGTTTATGTACCACTATGTAGTTCTCATATTGCAGCTATAATGAAATTCTATATGCGTTGTGTATATTATGTACATGATCACACAAAGTGCTGTGCAAAGGGTTTTGGCACTTGTAAAAAAACTACTGTAGAGCAAGGAGAGTTTAAAAAATAATGCAATAAATCAATTGCAAAGAATGCGGTTTTGAAAGGCAATGGGTGAGCAGATATAGATTTGATTTTATTTGTTTGGAGGTTTTTTTTGGGTTTATGTACTTTTTTATTAACTGATATAAAGTATAAAGGGTATTCATTTTAATTTTTTTTATGAAGGACATTGGCTTCTTTTGTTTGCCATTGTTGTTTCTCAGGCCGCCGTTAACTGTGGGGTAAGACGCAATTCGGCTGCCAGCTATTGCTGGTGGACAAATTATGCAGCTTTTATCATAATTTTGGCACAGTCACTTGATGGCGCCAAAAATGAATGCCTGAGCCTTGCTAGAGCTTTAATTCAAATTATGGATTATGGCGGCGCCTGGTACTCCCAAATTTCCTTTTTGCTTGACTCAAGCTGGATAGCGTTCCGGTAAGGCTGTTGCCTTTGATGTGGGATTTGAGCCTTTGACCAGCGTTTGAATCCTGGCTCAAGCCAGTATGTAAAACAGTAAGGAGTCTTTGGGCAAGGCTCCCTAATGATGCTGGTCAGCTGTGGAGCGCGCCCTAGCGGCTGCAGCCCTGAAGCGCTTGGAGTCCACCAGGAGAAAAAACACCATATAAATGTTCTGTGTCTTGTATCTCTCTATACGTCAGGACTCATAGTTTGTTCCATAGAAATACAATGTCTAGTGAGTATCCTTTTTGTTGTCATTTATGGTTTGTAAAGGTGACGGTCCAAAAGATAAGAGGACTTTGCAAAATTCAAGGTTAGAGATTACCCCTACATATTTTGCTGTGAATTGATTGTTGATCAATGCCTGGTTATGGCGCTGTATAAATCAATAATAATGTATGCTGTTCAGTATGCAAGAAATTCTGCAAATGTTTAGAACTCTGGAATGCTTTCCACAAATCTACTAAGAGAATATTAAAGTTTAAAGCTTTTCACACCTTATCTACTACTGACATTGATAAAAAATGGTAGGTGGACATGCTTATGCAGTCCATTATAGCCTGCTCTTTACCTGTATGGCTGTATGATCAGGGCCGGGCCAAGGCAGAGGCGAGAGAGGATCCAGCCTGAGGGCGTAGTGTAGGGGTGGAAGGCACTCACTCAGCTGTTATTCCCCTATTGTGTTTGAAACAGAGAAAAATAAAAAACGGCGATACATGGCAGTGACTGCAAGCCAGATAACTAGAGATTAAGGTGTTGGGGGTATGGGCCCCTCTTAGTCTAATAGCAATCAGTGTGTGATGGCTGGGTTGGGAGGGATGGAGGGGCGCACTTCGGTGTCTCAGCATTGGGTGCTGGGGGACCTTGTCTCAGCTCGGTGTATGATCCACAAAGTATGTCATGCAAAGTACTATAGTGCAGTCCTGCCTGTACCTGTGAGAATGACTGCACTGAAAGTAGTGTGGGAAGGGATGAGCGAGAATCATTATTGCCAAGTCCGTGAGACTTTCTGCATACTTTTGAATGGTCAACAAAAATGTCATGAATCAGTTCCACAAAACTAGCACAATCAATTAGACAAAACGATCATAAATTGTAGTGGAATGGAACTGGAAGGATCTATAAATTACATCTTTTGATTGATATCAACCCCCTTGCTGGTCCAATTCCCGCTGCAAGGGGGCAGCAGAGCACTTTTTTTTTTATTTTTTTTTTTTTAAATCCTGTAGCGAGCCCAGGGCTCGCTACATGATAGCCGCTAGGCAGCGGCATCCCCCCACCCACTCCGATCGCCTCCGGCGATCAGAGTAAGCAGGAAATCCCGTACAGAATGGGATTTCCTGCTGGGCTTCCCCGGTCGCCATGGTGACGGTGCGGTATGACGTCACCGACGTCATGGGCGTCGGGACGTCAGAGGGAATCCCGATCTACCCCTCAGCGCTGCCTGGCACTGATTGGCCAGACTGTGCAGGGGTCTTGGGGGGGGGGCGGCGTGGCGGGTAGCGGCGAATCGGCTGGTAGCGGCGGCCATCGTGTACCACACGCAGCTAGCAAAGTGCTAGCTGCGTGTAGGGAAAAAAAACATTTTAAATCGGCCCAGCGGGGCCTGAGAAATCCTCCTACGCAGGTTACCCCGAGCTGAGCTCGGGATAACCGGCAAGGAGGTTAAGGGCTAAAATGATTTATTTGCATCTCATACTCCAGCTCTGCACCTCACCCTATTTCTCATGATTCAGTTTAAAACTGTGAAATAATAGCAAAAGGGATATGCAGAAGCAGTAGCTTGGAGGCTAGCACAGAAAGGAAGAATAAGTGAGTGGCAGACAGATGTCAGTGAGCTTGATGCAATTTTTTTTCCTACTTTTTAAAATAAAAAAAACAGAATAACTTTGAAAGTAAGAACCACAGTCCACTATGGGCAACATAAATTAAACAGACTGTACCGCATGATGGATTTACAGTGCTTTGAGGTAACTACCACTAGGTTTAGTGCTTTCTGGCTCTGTTTATTTATCTGAGCCATTTCTATGGAAACGGTGCCTTCAGAATTTATATTCTTTAATTAATTTTAGTGGCACCTTATCTCTTAGATAAAGAAATGGCATCTTTAGTCAGTTCTTAGAAAGTTACAAGCTGCTTATTTTGCTTACCACTGGATTTTTACTGCACACTTTGAGCTTGATTCACTAAACCGTGACAACTGATATGACAGCCTTGCTAGCGTTTTGCGTGCGTTATAACATGCGTAATGTTTTTCGCACGCAATTGCAAATTTTTATGCACAAACGCATTTGCGTGTGAAAAAATTATGCGCTTTATAATGCGCGCAAAACGCTAGTGCGGCCGTGAAATCAGTTATCACGGTTTAGTGAATCAAGCCCTTTGAGCAGTTGTTAATATACTGTAGTTCCAGGGCCGGCCCGCTCATGAGGCGGGGTGAAACTTTTGCCTCAGGCGGCAAAGTTCTAGGGGCGGCAACCGCCCGTCCGTGGGTGCGGGGGTGCCGGCCGCCGAGCTGGAGGGGTAGCTGGCAGGACGGGGGTATTGGGCCTAGCGGTGGGGAGGGGGGTCGGACCCCCCCTCCCTCGCCTGGGTCCCCCGATCTGCGCTCCCCTCCAGCTTTAAATGTAGTATAAGCAGCCGACAGACAGTAAGAGGCACGGGCGGGGGATCACTCACCTTCCTCGTTCCAACGTGCGCTCCACTGACGTCACTTCCTGCAACGCCGCCCACTGTATTGGGGGGGGGGGCGGGCGGCGGTGGCAATTTTTTCAAAACTTGCCTCAGGCGGCAAAAAGTCTAGAGCCGGCCCTGTGTAGTTCCCCCATATAAAGTGTGGCTCTTATCCGCAAACATGACAACAGCCAAAAATGGAAAACTTAGAGCCCAATCCAATTAATTGTTTTCCCGTAGATTATATTTTCACATTATACTGTATATAAAATGCCTTTTAATCCATCAGCAAGCAAGAAAATACTCAGAATAATTAATTTTGACAGTACTTTTTCACCTATTTTTGGTACTTTCTCAATTGCAGAGTGCACAAATTATTTTAAACACAAGATGAAAAATTATCTCCTAGGAGAAAACTTAGTAGAAAAAGTGAATTGGATTGGGCCCAAAGTGTGCTAGGATGAATCGCCACCTGACAGGTACAATCCAAGGATTTTTTTTTCCTTAGGGGGAAAGGAATTTTATGTTGCAATATAGATCTTATGGAATTACCCTTATCCTTAATATTATTCTGGAAAAAGAGCTGCCAAAAATAAGAAAAGCAGCCATTTTCAGGGTTTACAAGTCACATACATAGTTACATAGTTATTTGGGTTGAAAAAAGACATTCGTCCATCGAGTTCAACCATATATTCCCCAATAGTCTTTAGCCTGCAAGAACCTTAAAAGTCTGAAAAATTAGATTGTGTATTTGTAAAATGAATTTTAGTGTGGTGTAATGACAAGAGACAAGCTTCCAAATATTACCCAATATCATGTTTTGTGGTAGTGATCCAGCTTTCTCATGCATTCTCATGCAGCTTTACTGCCAGCTCGGAACTTTTCCCAATTGCACATGTCTTGTAAAGGGGACTCAGCCAGCAATGTGACAGCCTCACTTTCATTCATCTCTTCATCAGGACTTTGCACTGGGTTGTAGCAGCACTTGGCATTTAGACAGGCATGACAGTGAGAAGTCCGGAAACATGGACCGGGGGAACTATACACTGACAAAAAGGACCATGGTGGCACGTAGGAAAGTTACAGAGGGACACTGATTATTTCACACATTTTTATTCATTCAGAAATGTAAATATTACTGCAATACAAAACAAAAAATGCTACGCAAACAGCAACATGACTTTTTTTTTTTATATTCTTTAATGGTTATAAGGAGAAGTCCATTGATTAATTACGTTTAATACACTCAGCTACCATTTATTAAATACATACATAACATGTATTTAGTGCTGTGCAAGACATTTTTTAATTGAATGTTGCTTGACCAATTACTTTCTTCAGCGAGATTACATGTTCTACACATTGTAAATGCCTTAGATTGTTTCCCTTCTCAATTTTCATTTCTTTGCTTGTTTGACAGACTAGGGTTGTTCTTTACAATGCGTGTTTTATAGGTGAGCAGTAGGTACATATCCACAGCATGTCGCTACCACCACTGTGTTTCACTGTAGAGATGGTATTGGCCTGGTAATTCCCCAATAGTCTTTAGCCTGCAAGAACCTTAAAAGTCTGAAAAATTAGATTGTGTATTTGTAAAATGAATTTTAGTGTGGTGTAATGACAAGAGACAAGCTTCCAAATATTACCCAATATCATGTTTTGTGGTAGTGATCCAGCTTTCTCATGCATTCTCATGCAGCTTTACTGCCAGCTCGGAACTTTTCCCAATTGCACATGTCTTGTAAAGGGGACTCAGCCAGCAATGTGACAGCCTCACTTTCATTCATCTCTTCATCAGGACTTTGCACTGGGTTGTAGCAGCACTTGGCATTTAGACAGGCATGACAGTGAGAAGTCCGGAAACATGGACCGGGGGAACTATACACTGACAAAAAGGACCATGGTGGTACGTAGGAAAGTTACAGAGGGACACTGATTATTTCACACATTTTTATTCATTCAGAAATGTAAATATTACTGCAATACAAAACAAAAAATGCTACGCAAACAGCAACATGACTTTTTTTTTTTATATTCTTTAATGGTTATAAGGAGAAGTCCATTGATTAATTACGTTTAATACACTCAGCTACCATTTATTAAATACATACATAACATGTATTTAGTGCTGTGCAAGACATTTTTTAATTGAATGTTGCTTGACCAATTACTTTCTTCAGCGAGATTACATGTTCTACACATTGTAAATGCCTTAGATTGTTTCCCTTCTCAATTTTCATTTCTTTGCTTGTTTGACAGACTAGGGTTGTTCTTTACAATGCGTGTTTTATAGGTGAGCAGTAGGTACATATCCACAGCATGTCGCTACCACCACTGTGTTTCACTGTAGAGATGGTATTGGCCTGGTAATGAGCGGTGCCTGGTTTTATTCAAACATGACGCCTAGCATTCACACCAAAGGGTTCAATCTTTGTCTCATCAGACCAGAGAAATTTGGTCTCTCATGGTCTGAGAATCCATCGAGTGGGTGCCTTTTGGCAAACTCCTGGCAGGATGCCATGTGCATTTTACTAAGCAGTGGTTTCCGTCTGGCCACTCAACCATATAGGTGTAAGGCTTGGTGGTGTATTCTCCACAGTCAGCATGCAACGCATGAGCTGGCGTGGAGGAGGTACACACACTAGCACAAGGAAACAGGCTATCCCTAGTATAGTGGAGGGGAGGACTGACTCCAATAGGAGATTGTGGCGCACAGAGCCGGTGCAGATCTGACAGCCACAAACAATGCTTTCGTTATAACGTCTCAGTGCAAAGTAGCGCTGAGCGCATAAACCAGAACTGAGGAGATCAGGACAGGTAGACAGAATGAACGCTTGCTAGCTAGCGGCTACTTAGCGACAGCAAGCGTCCAAAACCAGACAGACTGGAATGAGGCAGCCAATGCGATGCGGCGATGGCGTGCCTCACAAAGACAGGACAGGATAGTCAGAAAATAGCAGGATTAAGATAGATGAACGTAACACAGATAAATATACAATAAGTATGTTTTCCTAGCGTATTACAATTACAGCTATCAATGAAACTATTTGTAACGTCTGACTAACATATGTATATATCGGCAATGAACCGATATATGACATAAGCAGGAACGCTGACTAAGACTGGAGTAATACAGGGGACAGGACTCAGAAGGATTCGCTATCTCTTCGCAGAGATGAACGCAATCCACAAACGGTAACAGGACAGGATTCAGAAGGATTCGTTATCTCTTCGCAGAGATGAACGCAATCCACAAACAGTAACAGAACAGGATTCAGAAGGATTCGTTATCTCTTCGCAGAGATGAACGCAATCCACAAACGGTAACAGGACAGGATTCAGAAGGATTCGTTATCTCCTCGCAGAGATGAACGCAATCCACAAACGGTAACCAGGAGCAGGGTAACTACCTCAGCACGGGTGGTCACGGTACGCGCAACCTACCAAAACGTGCTGGAAAGCTGACTAACTGCACACAGGATATAAACAGTTCGTGTACGTATACATCAGCGACACTGATGTATCAACGTAACACAAATACAAGGAAAATATTAACGTGCTGGTATGCATATATATGGGCAATGAACCAATATATGATGCAAAACCAGCAAGGTATCTATAGAACAAGAAACACGATCGGGGCTGAAGCGACAGCAAGACTGGCTTACACTGAAGCTATGAAAACCCAAGGAAACCCTGCAGGAAGCAGATCTTTATACTGAGGTCATCCAATGGGAGCAGACATGCAGATTCCCACACAGGTGAATGATAATCAGTCACAAGCTGACAGCAGGGAAAGACAGACAAAGCTATGCAGCTTGCATGGAAATAGATCAGAACTGCCTGAGCTGCAGCACTACTACTTCCAGCAATAGCTGCTGCAGCAGCGATCATTACAGTACCCCCGCCTTTAAAAGCGGATTCCAGACGCTTTTCAAAACTGAAATTCCCAACAAAACAGTCTGACTGATAATTCATGATGACCGGGACAGCCCGGCAAGACCGAATTCCAGAATCAGTCCCCACAAGACTGGACCCATCAGAACCAGAACCTACAGAACCATGCCCATCAGTACTACAAGCCCCAGTGTGACACCCATCAGAACCATGATTTCCAGAAGAAAGCCCTCCGAAATTCCCTGAGCGATACCCACCGCCTTCCAGGAACCGTTCAGAAACGCCAAAGCCTTTGCAATGCCCACCGGTACTGTCTTTACCAACACAAAACCCACTGTTGAACCAGTCCAAGGCACCAGGACAAGTTTTCTCAGAGACCTCCCAGAACACCTTGAAGCTCCAAAGAGATCCCCATAGGTCAGAATGCCCCTTAGGCTCACATGGAGAACTATCAAGAACCCCTATGGAACCTAGGGCAATTCCCGAGTCAGGGCCACAAGGACAAACATCAATATCAGGGCTTTCAGGGACCAGAACCATCTCTGGGCATGCAGGCAGACTGGCAACATCAGAACGTGTTCCCACTAAGGAAGCATCAGAGCACGCTAACACCTTAGACACACTTGGGCATTCTGGCACACAAAGAACATCTGGGCACACCGGCACAAGAGAAACCTCTGGGCATGTCAAGGAACTGTGAGCCTCAGGGTCAGCCAAGACAGGACCAAAACCAGGACTGGCCAAAAAAAAATCATCATGACTAAACTTCGCAACTACTGGACTTTTACACGAGAATGCTGGATCGGACTTAGATGTCGCTGATTCCAGCAAAGTCAGTAACAAATCAGATTCAGGGGCACTAACAAGAGAGGACAAATCTTCTGATGTATGCACTGAACCAGATAGGGACTCCACAACTACCTCTGGACTGGACAGAGACTCATTTAATACACTGGATTGGAGCTCATGAGACGCTACAGAACAAGTCAGTATTGCAGCAGCCCCCACTGGACTAGGCAAAACTGAGGAATTCCCTGGACAGGAAGGGGACTCTGGAACCTCTGCCACAGCGGCCAGAGAACCAGAATCTTTCAGGATACAGGGCTGGGTTTCAGGAACACTCATCAGACCGGACTGAAATTCTGAGATTTCAATTATTTTGACCAGAGAATCAGAATGATCCATGTTACAGGGCAAGACTTCTGAAACATTCAGAGGACAGGGCTGGAGTTCCTCGGCTGTTACAACACTGGAGAGGGACTCAACAACATTGGTTAAATCAGACTGTGAACAGGGCAAGGTATCTAACACACTTGCTGACGAGGACAATATTTCAATGGCTTCTGCTTTGCTGGGCAGAAATTCATCAAGTTTTATTAGAGCAGACTGTAATTCCAAAACAGCTGCTAGACAAGTGAATATTACTGCAACACCAACTGAGGTAAGCAGTACCTCAGACTCCCCTGCTAGAGGGTTTGAAATATCCAAAGTACTGGGTGAAGCATAAGACTCTGCGACCACAGCTTCACTGGACAGGATCACTGAACAGTCCATATTGCAGGGCAAAACCATGGAAGCACCTGCTGGACAGCATAATGATTCTGTGACCTGAGTTTCATTGGAGAGATCTACTGCACAATTCATGGTACAGGGCAAATTTATTGGAACATTTTCTGAACAAGGTAATAATTCTGCGATTTCAGGTTCACAGAGCAGATGCTCTGAGCTATTCACGAAACTAGAGCGAGGTGTAGAAACAGGAAGATCAAGACACAATGTTTGCGCATCTGAATCACCATTCAATTGTAAAATTGGAAAATTCAGATGCTGGGGTTCTGAGGTTTCTGGACAGGATTGCTGGGACTCGGAAACTGATGTAGTGCATCTATTGGCATCTGCTGGATCAGACAGGAGTTGAACCTTATTAACACGGGTAATTTCTGCAGAAGTGTTTGCAGAGACAGGCAAGATTTTTCTGGTGTCTGTTTCACTGAACAAAGACTCATGAGTACTGGCTAGGCTGGACTCAGAAGTCAGCAGGACCTCTGGATTCTCTGCTGAGAAATTTGTGCAGGGCAAAGTTAAGAAAGTATCAGTGGCTTCTGTTTTACTGGGAAGTAACACTGAGTTATCCATGGTACAGGGTGGAATTGCAGGAACTTCAATTTCACACAAAAAGAGCTCCGAATCACCTGCTGAATCAGCCAAAGGTGCTGAAGCAGGCGGGTCAGAACGCCAAATTTGCGAATTCGGAGTCACATAAAAATCATCCAAAATCAGTTCCCACACATCAATCAATGGAGCCACAAAGTCATACTCACACATACCAGTTTTTATTAGGTTATAGGCAGACTTAATGAATGCATTCAATACCAATTCACTTTTTGCACTGTAAAATTGACAAAATGAACTTGAATCATTCTTCCATTCATTGACCAGAGCTTCCATCTCTCCTTTCTCAAATGGAGGATTCCAAGCATACTTAACAGGCAGATCATGGTTTGCAGATATGATTGTAGCAGGGACATATATTGGGTTAATTAGCAGGTGATTGGCAGATTCCTTATTCCTAAGAATCTCCAATACCTGTAGCAAGTGCTGAACTGTAGTGTATGCAAACTTTCCTTGCTTTACAAATAAGTTGATTTGTTCAATACTCTGTAATATCTCCTCATAATCATACTCAGATAATTCTTTTAAACAAAAATCTTTATTTTCCCTAGCCAGGGAGGAAAGTTCATTAGTAGTTTCATAAGTCCATTTAACTCCCCTGAAAGACAATTGCATTTCATTATCTGTTAATGGCAGAATCTCATTATAGGTCTCAGTCGCTAAGGATAACGACTCTGCAGATCGGACACGTTTCTTAGAACGTTTGCGTTTGGCCTTAGACCCTGCTGTTTTTGGTGATTTATTCAAGGCTGCAGGAAAATTATCAGTAACACTTTCTGCTTGCTGAACATTTTTGCAAGCAATTGAAGGAGTAGCTGATTGGCCTGCTGCCAGGAGTTCATTAAGAGGAAAAGGCAATGGATCTATGCGCAACCAGTTATGGATCACAAACGCTAGAAATTCCAGCGGTCTATCTTTTAAATCGGAATGATTGAGAACATCAAATGCCCACTGGAATAATTCCCCTTTAAACAAAATATAACTTAGTTGGAGTGCCCAGGTTGAAACAGGAGTCGCTTGGAGATCAGGATTGGTCAGGAACCTGGCACATTCAGAGAAAAACTCATTTTCTGTTTCAGAGCTAAGTTCTTCAAATTTCTTAAAGGAACAGGAACCATAATTAACAGTGTCATACTTTCTGGGAATCCCCCCCACAATGGGGATTGGTAATGGGGTTTTCATAATGTAAGGCTTGGTGGTGTATTCTCCACAGTCAGCATGCAACGCATGAGCTGGCGTGGAGGAGGTACACACACTAGCACAAGGAAACAGGCTATCCCTAGTATAGTGGAGGGGAGGACTGACTCCAATAGGAGATTGTGGCGCACAGAGCCGGTGCAGATCTGACAGCCACAAACAATGCTTTCGTTATAACGTCTCAGCGCAAAGTAGCGCTGAGCGCATAAACCAGAACTGAGGAGATCAGGACAGGTAGACAGAATGAACGCTTGCTAGCTAGCGGCTACTTAGCGACAGCAAGCGTCCAAAACCAGACAGACTGGAATGAGGCAGCCAATGCGATGCGGCGATGGCGTGCCTCACAAAGACAGGACAGGATAGTCAGAAAATAGCAGGATTAAGATAGATGAACGTAACACAGATAAATATACAATAAGTATGTTTTCCTAGCGTATTACAATTACAGCTATCAATGAAACTATTTGTAACGTCTGACTAACATATGTATATATCGGCAATGAACCGATATATGACATAAGCAGGAACGCTGACTAAGACTGGAGTAATACAGGGGACAGGACTCAGAAGGATTCGCTATCTCTTCGCAGAGATGAACGCAATCCACAAACGGTAACAGGACAGGATTCAGAAGGATTCGTTATCTCTTCGCAGAGATGAACGCAATCCACAAACAGTAACAGAACAGGATTCAGAAGGATTCGTTATCTCTTCGCAGAGATGAACGCAATCCACAAACGGTAACAGGACAGGATTCAGAAGGATTCGTTATCTCCTCGCAGAGATGAACGCAATCCACAAACGGTAACCAGGAGCAGGGTAACTACCTCAGCACGGGTGGTCACGGTACGCGCAACCTACCAAAACGTGCTGGAAAGCTGACTAACTGCACACAGGATATAAACAGTTCGTGTACGTATACATCAGCGACACTGATGTATCAACGTAACACAAATACAAGGAAAATAATATTAACGTGCTGGTATGCATATATATGGGCAATGAACCAATATATGATGCAAAACCAGCAAGGTATCTATAGAACAAGAAACACGATCGGGGCTGAAGCGACAGCAAGACTGGCTTACACTGAAGCTATGAAAACCCAAGGAAACCCTGCAGGAAGCAGATCTTTATCCTGAGGTCATCCAATGGGAGTAGACATGCAGATTCCCACACAGGTGAATGATAATCAGTCACAAGCTGACAGCAGGGAAAGACAGACAAAGCTATGCAGCTTGCATGGAAATAGATCAGAACTGCCTGAGCTACAGCACTACTACTTCCAGCAATAGCTGCTGCAGCAGCGATCATTACAATAGGCCTGATTCATGGATTGCTGGTAGAGATGGTTGTCCTTATGGAAGGTTCTCCTCTCTCCACAGAGTACCTCTGAAAGAGTGACCATTGGGTTCTTGGTCACCTACATGACTAAGGCCCCTTTTCCTCTGATTGCTCAGTTTAGATGGCTGTCCAGCTCTAGGAAGAGTCCTGGTGGTTTTGAACTTCTTCTGCTTTGTGCCTCAAGACAATCTTGTCTTAGAGATCTACAGACAATTCCTTTGACTTTATGCTTGGTTTGTGCTCTGACATGAACTGTCAACTGTGGGACCTTTATAGGACAGATGTTTTCCCTTCCAAATCATGTCCAATCGACTGAATTTGCCACAGGTGGACTTCAGCTGAGCTGAAGAAACATCTCAAAGAATGATCAGGGGAACTGGATGTACCACATTTGCAAAAATCTCAAGAAATCTCAATGTATTCATTATGGAGTGTTGTGTTTTTTGTCTGAGAAAAAATAAAGTTAATCCATTTTGGAATAAGAATGTAACATAATAAAAAGTGGAAAAAGTGATGCCCTGTGAATAGTTTCCAGAGGCACTGTATAATTCTAGTCCTACTAAGAATTTGTCTATAGCACCTTTGTTTTCCTGTACAGCAAGTGTTAAAAGTAAATGGAAGGAAAAGCCCTTACTAATGTTCTGTTTACTATTAGTACTACACATATAATTAATTTACTTTCAGTTCAAGTTTGCTTTTAGTTTACTGGGATTTAGTGAATATACCCCTTTGTCTCAGGAGTGTATCTTGAAATGGTCAATATTGTCTGTAATTGGGAGTTTGCAGTGAATGCTTAGAGGCAATTGGGTCTCATCCTAAAATAGAGGTTTGATATGATTACTGACACCAACTGCGACAGTAACCTTTATAAACATCTTTAGTCTGTTTTGTGCATGTCTAGTGTTTGGTTGGCAATTGAAATATTAAGATTCAGGGGGCATTAACATACTACCTTTTAGGATGTTCTCATGAGTTTATAACTTCCCTCACATTTAATACAAGTGATGCACATTTTGTACACAGAGCAATGGTTGCAGGTGATTACTTAGTATCAGGTCAGATGATGCTGATTTCTGACCATGCAGTAGCTGTGATAGTCTGTTCCCTTCCAATCTGTTTCTGATTTGGCCTCTAGCCCTGAATCCTGCACCACTGTATCAGTACACACATCACTGCAAATACGAAACCATTAAAGCGGACCTGAACTCAGAACTTCCTCTCTGCTCTAAAAGATACGCAACAGCATAAAAATCTTTAAAGGAAAACATTTCTTTGTTACAGCTGATACAAATCCTACAATAAATCTGCAGTGTGTCTACTTCTTGCTTTCATGGAAACAGACTTATTGTTAACATCCTGTGTTTACAAATTAGCTGTTCTGTCATGAGGTGAAGATGTGTGAGCTGACAAAGCTGAGAGATCAAATTATGGTGGTGGTTAGTCACAGGTGAGGGGGAATTAGACAGGCTAAACTCTCTAAATACATGCATGGTGCATTTATCTCTGTTTTCCTTCTGTCCTTTGCAAGAGTTCAGGTCCACTTTAACTGGCCAGCAAAAGGAACACATTTGATTTTATCGTATGACCTTTTAAGTGACTAATAAGTTATATTGTATTACTACTCGTGTGTGTGTGTATATATATATATGTGTGTGTGTATATATATATATATATATATATATATATATATATATATATATATATATATATACAGTGGAGGAAATAATTATTTGACCCCTCACTGATTTTGTAAGTTTGTCCAATGACAAAGAAATGAAAAGTCTCAGAACAGTATCATTTCAATGGTAGATTTATTTTAACAGTGGCAGATAGCACATCAAAAGGAAAATCGAAAAAATAACTTTAAGTAAAAGATAGCAACCGATTTGCATTTCATTGAGTGAAATAAGTTTTTGAACCCTCTAACAATAAAAGACTTAATACTTAGTGGAAAAACCCTTGTTTGCAAGCACAGAGGTGAAACGTTTCTTGTAATTGATGACCAAGTTTGCACACATTTTAGGAGGAATGTTGGTCCACTCCTCTTTGCAGATCATCTCTAAATCCCTAAGGTTTCGAGGCTGTCTCTGTGCAACTCTGAGCTTGAGCTCCCTCCATAGGTTTTCTATTGGATTAAGGTCTGGAGACTGACTAGGCCACTCCATGACCTTAATGTGCTTCTTCTTGAGCCACTCCTTTGTTGCCTTTACTGTATGTTTTGGGTCATTGTCATGCTGGAACACCCATCCACGACCCATTTTCAGTTTCCTGGCAGAGGGAAGGAGGTTGTCGTTCAGGATTTCACGATACATGGCTCCGTCCATTTTCCCGTTAATGCGATTAAGTTGTCCTGTGCCCTTAGCAGAAAAACACCCCCAAAGCAAAATGTTTCCACCCCTATGCTTGACGGTGGGGACAGTGTTTTGGGGGTCATAGGCAGCATTTTTCTTCCTCCAAACACAGCGAGTTGAGTTAATGCCAAAGAGCTCTATTTTGGTCTCACCAGACCACAGCACCTTCTCCCAGTCACTCACAGAATCATTCAGGTGTTCATTGGCAAACTTCAGATGGGCCTGCACATGTGCCTTCTTGAGCAGGGGGACCTTGCGAGCCTTGCAGGATTTTAATCCATTGCGGTGCAATGTGTTTCCAATGGTTTTCTTGGTGACTGTGGTCCCTGCTAATTTGAGGTCATTCACTAACTCCTCCCGTGTAGTTCTAGGATGCTTTTTCACCTTTCTCAGAACCATTGACACCCCACGAGGTGAGATCTTGCGTGGAGCCCCAGAGCGAGGTCGATTGATGGTCATTTTGTGCTCCTTCCATTTTCGAACAATCGCACCAACAGTTGTCACCTTCTCTCCCAGCTTCTTGCTAATGGTTTTGTAGCCCATTCCAGCCTTGTGCAGGTCTACAATTTTGTCTGACATCCTTGGACAGCTCTTTGGTCTTTCCCATGTTGGAGAGTATGGAGTCTGCTTGATTGATTGATTCTGTGGACAGGTGTCTTTTATACAGGTGACTAGTTAAAGAGACTCCGTAACAAAAATTGCATACTGTTTTTTATCATCCTACAAGTTCCAAAAGCTAATCTAATGTGTTCTGGCTTACTGCAACACTTTCTGCTATCACAGTCTCTGTAATAAATCAATGTATCTTTCCCCTGTCAGACTTGTCGGCCAGTGTCTGGAAGGCTGCCAAGTTCTTCAGTGTTGTGGTTCTGCTATGAACTCCCCCTTTCAGGCCCCTCTCTGCACACTGCCTGTGTGATATTTAGATTAGTGCAGCTTCTCTCTGCTCTCGTATCTTTTACAAGCTGGATAAAGTGTCCTCTGAGCTGGCTGGGCTTTCACATACTGAGGAAATTCAGACAAGGGCAAAGCTGTTTGCAGGAAGAAAAGAGCAGCCTGAAACTTCAGTGCATGAGAGCAGAAGGGGGAAAGAAACACACAAATGATCTCTTGAGATTCAAAAGGAAGGGTGTATACAGCCTGCTTGTGTATGGATGTATTTTGTATGTGTGGACATACTGTACATCAACCTACTTCCTGTTTTGGTGGCCATTTTGTTTGTTTATAAACAAACTTTTTAAAACTGTTTTTAACCACTTTTAATACGGCGGGGAGCGGCGAAATTGTGACAGAGGGTAATAGGAGATGTCCCCTAACGCACTGGTATGTTTACTTTTGTGCGATTTTAACAATACAGATTCTCTTTAAGACAGGTGTCCTTAATGAGGGTGACTAATTGAGTAGAAGTGTCTAACCACTCTGTGGGAGCCAGAACTCTTAGGGCTCGTTTCCACTAGGGCGAATCCGCATGCGGGCACTGCATGCGTATTCGCATACTTAATGTTAGTGGATGGGGCTGTTTCCACATGTGCGGCGTGCGGGAGCGATTTGGCGGCAGGCCAAATCTGCACGGGGGGACCCACAGATTTCGCCTGCGTCGGGAATCCGTGCTAATGTATTTAATAGTAAAAACGCATGCGTTTTTACCCGCGATTTCGCGTGCGATTTCGCACCTTTTTCAATGTTATTTTGCCCTGGCAGTGTCATGGTTAATTTCGCATGGTACCCTGCCATGCGAAATCGCACGCGAAATCGCGGGTAAAAGCGTCGGAATGCCGGCGAAATCGCGTCGCACTAGTGGAAACGGGCCCTTAATGGTTGGTAGAGGTTCAAAAACTTATTTCACTCAATGAAATGCAAATCAGTTGCTATCTTTTATTTAAGGTTATTTTTTCGATGTTCCTTTTGATGTGCTATCTGCCACTGTTAAAATAAATCTACCATTGAAATGATACTGTTCTGAGACTTTTCATTTCTTTGTCATTGGACAAACTTACAAAATCAGTGAGGGTTCCTTTTTCGCGAGACTCTAGACCAATTGTGTATACAGAGTTCAAAGGAATGCAGACACCTTCCAAGCACATCACACTATTCCTGACAAATGGCTGGGTGATTGTCTAAGCGTTTCCTTGCTAGAGGCTGACTAAATATGACACAATGTCCAGGTGTCCGTGGGCTATTGAACTTAGCTGGTCTATTCAAATTAGATTCACAGCCCCTTTCCTGAAAATTGCAAATTTACCATTTCTAGGTGACACTTATTTCAAAACCAGCAGCCACACTGGCTTCTTCTAACAGACATACACATATGAGAGTGCACAGCAGACATAAAATGAAAAAATATGGCTTCCACGAGCTACAAGTTCAAAAATGGTTGCTATATCACCACAGTCAGCTCTTCTGTGCCTGCGTGGGCACTCTTGCCAGCATGTCCACATCATCTGGTGCATACTGCGCCTGCGCACAACAACTGCACAGACGCAGAAGAGCTGACCCCGCCGGCTGGTCGCGACCCCTATGGCTGGCCAGCAAGGACACCGAGGAGGACCAGGGCGGTGAGGGAGTGAGATGGCTATGAAGGGCTAGAAGAAGTCCCAGGTGAGCAAAAAATAGATTTTTAAGTTCAACTCAAAAGTCATTTAATCAAGAAGGAAATTAGGAGCTTCGTGGACACGTTTAAATACCTGTCCTGGTATGTCTATGAGCAATTGATGGGTACCTTGGGGCACTTGGAAATATAAATAAATATAAGAGTTTTCATGTATATTTTTGTATTACAAAAGCAAAATAAAACATTTCTTTAAAAAAAACCTTGGCTTTTACATGATGGAGTTAGCAAATTAGATCGTTTACAATAACCACATACAGGAAGTGGGAGTGTACATTGTATGGCCTTATTTTACTTTGCTATGTTAATTATTACAAGAAATAAAGAACTTCTGCACAAATCATCTATGCACCTTCTAGCGAAAAATCCCTTTGGATTATGGCTTAAACTGAAATAATCACTCCTTGTAAAGGCAAGATTAGTCAGATTGAGCTACAAATTGCCCAGTTAGCAGTGGTAATAAATTGTGAGTCTTGGAATGTGCTCTTTTATTAAACAGCATGTTTAGTGTGTGGAAAGGAACTTATTCAAGTGTAATAAGTCTAGAACATATTTTACCTCTGTTTCTCCTCTGTAGCCCATTTCTATTTGTCTGTCACAGGTCAAACCATAAATCAAACAGCAGGAAACATTCAGAATCCTGTCTGGGTTTGTTTTTCTATTTAGACACATGGGCAAGAAAAGACCTACAGAAAACTCATTGTGTATAATAAGTCTGCTGCCTCGTTACAAAATAATTCATATTTCTGAGACCAAGCACCTCAGATAAGGGGAGCTTCAGTCTGTTTCCAAAGTTTTTCATTTTTTAAACAAGCACAGTAGGTAATAGGTATTATTCTATATCATGGTGTAGAAAGGTATTACTCAAAGCTGTGAACCAGAAATAATTTGTCATTAGTTTTTTTTCGGCTTGTTTTTTTCACAGTTGAATTGTATTGATGTTTCAATTATAGTCCTAGCATTAATAAATGTTGGTGTAACACCAAAGCTGTTTACAGTCTACAAAGCAAGGCATACAGATACTTCAAATGCACAGCAGATAAGCTAAACTATCAAATACTACTGTATATGATACATGCAAAATATATTCTGGGTCTAGAAGAGTGAACACTAATGCCCATGCAGATCTTTACTACACCTGCATTCCATGGGCTTTGTAATATCAGTTCCATCAAGCCATTAATTTTACTCCAGTCATTCGTGGTCATCTTGGACAAGAAACCAGTGGGCTCTATTCACAAAACTAATTGATAAACATGACCTTTTAGCTAATTTACAAGCAAAATATTCACTCAAAGTAAGCTGTTCCTGATTAACCTCTTTGGCGGTAATCCCGAGCTAGGGTCAAGGCAGAAAACCGCAGCTAAGAGCGATAATCCTGACCTCTGCTCGGAGCATCCGCCGGAGGCTGTGTGCAGAGTATAGCCCGCAGTGGGCGCTTGTACATACCTCCCGCGGGATCCCGACGTCGGCTGCCATTCTTCTTCCTCTCCTCCGGGGCTCTGCTTCCTGCTGATGAGATCGTCGGCTGTCGTCATGACGACAGCCAGCAATTTCACTTTACAGTTGCAGTGCCACCCGGAGGATGGAGGGCATGACTGCAGCACTGGAGCCAGGGAGGTGAGTGATTTAAACCTGCTGCAGATCGCCCTGGCAGCATGATTTTTTTTCCAGGTTTTAGGGTCTGAAAGGGTGCAAAAACATTGCACCGCTTTTAGATCCTAAAATCCGGAAAGAATCATAACGCCAAGGGGGTTAACTTTATTTCAATATTACTTTTCTTACCTTAATTATATTATATTTTTGCTCTTTGGAAGCCTAAAAATGTAACATAGGTAAGGTGAAAACAGGTGAATAATCTTTTTGAAAAATGCCCAATGTGTGTACAGGTGTTCCTGGAACACTTTTAAACATCCAAAATGTCAAATCATCTGATTTGTGCTTCCGATTTGCTTTTTTTTTCTTTTGTAACAGGTGTAAAAAGTTTAAACTACATGCCAGGTCTCCTGAATTCCATTTTTGCCAGCTTCTGGTGCGTATCCCTGCCCTCTAGCTCAAGAGGTCATAAGCACATCTCTAACTCCAAAGAGAGCAGCATCAATAACCTCTTGTGCTAGGGGGCAGGGCTAAGTGTTGGAAGCCAGCAGACATGGAATTTTGGAGACCCAGCAAGTAATTGAAACTTTATTTAAACATGAATATTGCCCACAAATTCGATGCAAAATCACTTTTGGAAAAAGAAAAATGTTGCAGGATTTGCAATTGCAATTGGCCAAAATGCAATCGCTCCTGTTGGTTCCCCTTCATTCAATTTCATCAGTGATCCCAAAGCACAGCTGAAAGAGTTCTAGAGGGCCCGAAGGCCTCAGGGCAAAGACAAAACACAGAAATATTCTATAGTAAATAACATTACAGAGCAAAGAAGCAGTAAGAGAAAGGGAAAAAATAATTTTCTACAGCTCATCCTCATCTTTCATTGATCATAAGGACACCATACAATGATATGAAGGCAATGGATCAATTTTACGATGGATTTAATTTCTCAGTCAAAACTACTATCCAATCAAAATATGCACTGCCAGAGTAAAACTATGCACTCGACCTTAGACAGCAGATTGTGCCTAAGGAACATTTTTGTGATATTTTCCTGAAATTGATCCTAAAAACAATGAACTAGAATCAATCTCATAACATTATACCACTTTTCTACTCTTGCCATAAAAACCTGTAAACAAGTGTAAACACTTGGTTTTGTTTTAGATTTTTAGAACACTGAGTTAGTATAGCACTATCTTGTAGCCAAAAAGTAAAACTAGATCCAAATACACGATTATACACTTTCCTATAAAAAAAATTAAATACATTTTCATTATTTTTAACTCCTTCCACCCCTACCCATAAATAAAATATTATCGCCATACATTGTACTGGGGACACAATTGAACCATTGTAATAACTGGGACAAATGGGCAAATAAAACGTGTCTGTTTTATCTACAATAGCACATTTTATTTTTAATATACAATGGCTGAAAGCTGAGAGATTGTGAATTTAATTTTTTTTCTTCTTCTTCCCTGTAAAATGCATATAAAATAATATAATTATTGGCAAAAAGTACTGCCCAAAGAAAGCCTAGTTTGTCCTGCAAAAAATAATATATAGATCATTTCAGTGTGATAAGTAGCGATAAAGTTATTATGAATGGGAAGAGATTTTTAAGGGGAAAAAACCTGGGGTAGGTGAGTGGTTGAATCATCCACCTTGACAACTCGACCCCATCTGTAATGATTGGTGTCAGCAAAGGCAGAATCTCATTATTAGGTGATCTGCAGTATCACCTATAATGCAGATATATACCTGATTATAAGGTGATCTGCAGAATCACCTATAATGCTGGTATATCAGAAGGCTGCTGTGACAACAAACACAGAAGGTGTAACAGGTGTAGCTACACACAAGAGATGTATAATGAATAATGCTTGGTGCAACAGTAATGCAGATAGCTCACCAGAGGAGCTGGTGAGTACTATCAGTAACGTAAGCCTCACCAGAGGAGCTGGTGAGTACTTATCAGTGCAGGAGCTATTACCAGAGGAGCTGGTGTATGATAGCAAATATAATAGTTCTCACCAGAGGAGCTGGTGGAGACTATCTAAGCAGAAGTCCTCACCAGAGGAGCTGGTGGGCACTAATAGTAATAACCTCACCAGTGACAGGGGCTCACTGGTGAGTAGAGTAGTCAGACAGATCGTTTCGTCAACACAGACAGATTACAGTACAGAATCGACAGGCAAAGGCAGAACGTTATTCAGGCAGAGTTTGGCTTTAAGGTCAGATGGGCAAAGGTACAAAATCAGGAGACAGAAACAGAGTGTTAAACAAGCTGAGTTGGCAACAGGAGTACAGAATCACTAAGAGTAAGATCGGTCAGAGCTAGCCAGAGTCATACACAGATAATACACAGTAATAGTAAAATTTAAGCTATCAAGCAGATCCTAAGCTAAGCTTAGTGTGAATTCCCAGTTCCGTCCGGTTCTAACACACTAGACTGACTAAGGTCTGAGCGCTAACACGAAGTATTCGCGACAGCAGACAAATTGCAAGTGAAGCCGAGAGGCTTAAGAAGCGGAGGAGACCCTCCAGGCACGCCCATCAGCCTCAGCCAATGAGGAGAGGCGAGCGTACTCCCTGACGTCAGCCGACCAGCTGGTCAGCTGACGCACCTCCTCCTGGCATAAAGCTCCTGACGGTGAGCGCATGCACGCGCTAATGTGCCCCTGAGAACAGTAGAGACACGCGTCCCTGGCGTACTAGACGCCTGGGGCGCAGAAAACCTGGCAGGCAGGGACCCAGTAATGCCCGCGGTGGACCCACCATCCACCGCAGCCGACAAGTGACGACCACCCACACCTGTCCTCAGCGTGCTAGACGCCCGAGGCACAGGGAGACTGGCAGGCAGGGAACCAGCAGCAGCTGCGGTGGAACTGCTATCCACCGCAGCTGACAATTCACTATTCATTACACCATCACTTTAATTTTAGTGTGTTTTATTAAACAACTTTACATGTAAAATGCATTTTGTACAATGACTGCACTTTAGTTCGACAGCTTGTGTGGTTAATCATCACATTGAACAAGTAAATCGAATAGTGTAGGCCTTAACTCCGACAGACACTTCTTACAAGAGACCCTGTAGCTTAAACTTGGACGTCATCAAGCATACTGCCCTTCATATGCATGTTAATTAATAAAAGTAATTGCTTTTTCCTGCTGTTACTCTGTGAGAGTCCAATTTATATCTGCAAATCTGGATTTAAGTATTGGATTGTGACTTCTAATGCCACATGACCTGAGACCTCACATTGGTCTAGTGATTTATTTTAGTTACTGAGCAGGACATGGACATGGGGGCGAATGACATAGATGAGTGTGAAGGTAACAACCAGCTGGAGCCCAGAACAAGAAATGTGCCATTACCAGAACCTGCTGATGCTCGCTCTGCTTTTAACCAGCTGAGCGGTCTGGACGAGCTCAGCTCGTCCAACACCGCCAGAGGCTGCCGCTCAGGCTCTGCTGGGCCGATTTTAATGAAATAAAAAGTAGCACACGCAGCCGGCACTTTGCCAGCCGCGTGTGCTGCCTGATCGCCGCTGCAGCGCGGCGATCCGCCGCGTGCAGCGGCGAAAGAGGGTCCCCCCAGCCGCCCGAGCCCAGCGTAGCCGGAACAAACAGTTCCGGCCAGCGCTAAGGGCTGGATCGGAGGCGGCTGACGTCAGGACGTCGGCTGACGTCCATGACGTCACTCCGCTCGTCGCCATGGCGACGAGGTAAGCGAAACACGGAAGGCCGCTTATTGCGGCCTTCCGTGTTACTTCTGGCCGCCGGAGGCGATCGGAAGAACGCCTCCGGAGCGCCCTCTAGTGGGCTTTCATGCAGCCAACTTTCAGTTGGCTGCATGAAATAGTTTTTTTTTTAATTTAAAAAAAACCCTCCCGCAGCCATCCTGGCGATTTAATCAGAACGCCAGGGTGGTTAAGGGTGGGGTATGGGGATGTTTGCATTTTGTGTTTTTTTTATATTAGTGCAAGGTTACTTTAGGGACTTTGTCATAGTAGAAGTTGTACTAATAATAATATATTCAAATTATTTCTCGGTCTTTAAAAGCTCCAACATTCCACAGGGAACAGATGATTAAAATAAAGCTTTCGATTTGCACATTCTGTGCTACACTTCTAGCACTGAAACACTGGAGGAATGTGTCGCTGATGACTTATCTCCAGCAGTTAGAGCCAAGTCAGCATTCTGGAGCACTTGGTAATGATTAGCAGAAATGAAGCCGGAAAGCCACAAATTAGACATATCTGTGACTACACCACTAATTGCCCAGATTATAGTCTTCATCTCTTGGTGGTCATAGCTATTTGCCTACCCTCTGACAAACAAATTAACCAGCTCACTGCTCTCACAGGGAGTGTACTGCAATAGTTTACAGAACAGGCCAGGAAGGATAGAACAAAACCTGAGCTGCTAGCTAGCGTTTCCTTCAATAATTAAATAGCATATTATTATTATTACTGTAATGTATATAGTGCTTTCATATTCTGCAGTTGCTTTTTCGAATTTATAGTAATTTCACTGTTTCATGGAAGAGTTGACAATGTAATTCTTGTCACATGACATGTTTTGGAAGCCTATGGAGGAATGCTGCAGCATGCTGACCGGCTTTGGTAAAGAGGTGAGGAGCTGGTGCTGAAGTAGGTATTTGTGCTCCGCTGCACTGCTCTACTATTGGGATTGGGGAGCACTATTGCCAACCACCTGTGAAAATATACCTTTTTAGCCCCAAGAAGGCAGTGTGCGTTCCTGCCCGTACTTGGAGAAAGGCGTCTGTCCACAGAGGGGTGGCAGGCAGGACATGAACTGACTGCGGGTGGCGTTTAATAGACATTGCGTCAGTTCACCAGCAGCAGAGCAGAGCTACGGGAAAATGGCTGACGAAGCCCTGCACTGGAGACTATTTGTGTCATCAGTACAGGGCTTCGGTCGCCATCTTCACGTAGCCTTGCTCCGCCTGTGAGTGTAAGGCTGAGCGCGGGAATTGTGCAGCTGTTGGCTGCAAAAAGTCAGACCGGGGGAGCTGCGCTGGAGGGAGGCCCGGGACTCAGGAGAGGAGTCTTCTGCAGGTGAGTAAATGTTTTTTTTTTCTTTTACAGGTGCTGCCGATGCCCACACACGTATTTACTGGTGACAGGTGGTGCCCATGCCCACATGTATTTACTGGGGAAATGTGCTGCCCATGCCCACACATGTATTTACTGGGGAAATGTGCTGCCCATGCCCACACATTTATTTACTGGGGAAATGTGCTGCCCATGCCCACATGTATTTACTGGGGAAATGTGCTGCCCATGCCCACATGTATTTACTGGGGAAATGTGCTGCCCATGCCCACACATGTATTTACTAGGGAAATGTGCTGCCCCTGCCCACATGTATTTACTGGGGAAATGTGCTGCCCATGCCCACATGTATTTACTGGGGAAATGTGCTGCCCATGCCCACACATGTAATTGCTGGGGAAATGTGCTGCCCATGCCCTCATGTATTTACTGGGGAAATGTGCTGCCCATGCCCACATGTATTTACTGGGGAAATGTGCTGCCCATGCTCACACATGTATTTCCTGGGGCAATGTACTGCCCATGCCCACATGTATTACTGGGGAAATGTGCTGCCCATGCCCACACATGTATTTACTGGTGACAGGTGGTGCCCATGCCCACACGTGTATTTACTGGTGACAGGTGCTGCCCATGCCCACACATGTATTTGCTGGTGAAATGTGCTGCAGTGCCCAGATGTATTTACTGGGGAAATGTGCTGCCCATGCCCACACATGTATTGACTGGGGAAATATGCTGCCCATGCCCACATGTATTACTGGTGAAATGTGCTGCCCACATAGTGTATTTACTGGTGAAATATGCTGCCCACATGGTGTATTTACTTGTAAAATGTGCATCCCATGCCCACATGCATTTACTGGGGAAATGTGCTGCCCATGCCCACATGTATTTACTGGGGAAATGTGCTGCCCACATTATTTACTGGTAAAATGTGCTGCCCACATAGTGTATTTACTGGTGAAATGTGCCCACATAGCTTCATCTATGTTTCTCTCCTCTGAAATTCACAAGAAGTTTCCTAAAAAGCCCACTACTGACTCTGCCCCTTGACTCTGCCCCCTGTCCATTAGAGATGTTGCGAACGGTTCCCGAACCGTTCACCGGCGAACATCTCTGAATCTATAGGCCTTGTACTACTTCCGGGTCGCTATGACCCGGAGTAGTAGTACGCCTGCGCTGGCCCAGCGGTGCGCGTCCTAGATCGCGCTCCTGTTGCCGGGCACTTTCTGCGCATGTGCGTGACGTCATGAGTGACCTGTTGGGAAGGAGGAGATGTAGGCCTCTGTTACATGACCTGTTTGGAAGCATATGGAGGAATGCTGCTGCATCCTGACTAGCTATAGTGAAGAGGGGAGGACCCGGCGCTGAAGTAGATATTTGTGCTCCGCTTCACCTCTCTGCTATTCAGATGGGGAAGAAGTCCTGGAATTTATTTTTATAATGACCAGGCCTACTGGTAATGAAGGAGACTGTTGTAATGTACAATGAGCACACTCACTAAGAGGGGTTGTGGAAAGGAGTCAGATTAAGAAAACCCTCCCACATCCCCCTTTATAAGGGAATGATGATGTCCCAATTTGCCATGGGAAAGTTGCATATGTCCTTATTCCTTTGCAAGGATGCTTGAAAACACTCCAAATTATCAAGGTGGTGTGACGTCCCTGAAAACATCACTTGCAGACCCAGGGGTGTAGATATGGGTATCTGTTTATTTACCACTCGCGCGCACCCATTTGCTTTTGTCACCATTCTGCCAGTCTGTGATCGGTGAATGGGAACATACCAGTTTCACCTAGCGACGTTGTCCTCAGGGCAGCATCTCCGACATCAGGCAGGTGTCTTTGTGGCTCTGCACTAACTGGTCGCAGGTTGAGGCCTGTGGCGTGCAACTCTGCGTGCACATGCGCAGTGTCGTGCGTCTGCGCGTGGACCCGTACTGACGTGATACCGCCTGGGACAGTCCTGTTGGACTATAAAAGAAGCCTAGTTTAGCAGTCAGGCACCAGTGGTGCTCAGATGGAGGTCGTGATCACAACTTGCCGTGATTCCATTACCATTTTTACGCTATCCGCCACGGGTATTCGTCGCCGTGGATCAATTTTCAATCACTAAAGTCCGCTTCGGCAGACCGTGAATGAACGCATTCACACTCGTGAAAACGGCTAGAAGCCGTGGTTAGGTCATGAATAGCGGAAGTAGGCGGAAGTGACTTCCCGGGGCCAATCAGAGACCCCCAGCCAGGCCCTAGCAACCAATCACAGGAGGGGAGGCTATGCCCTCCCCTCCTGTATATAAAGCGGCGGCCATTACAGAGCTCCGTCCTTGCTAGACTCTGTGGCACTGAGAGAGCATCTCCAGGCCATATTGCAGAAAGCAAGAGCATTTTTTGTACCCTACTATGATGTTACTTAGGGATACTCGTTTCAGGCTGGCTGTTTTCTCTTTCCTGTAGCCCTATGTTTAGGATCATGGCTGAAGGTTACTTATTCCGTTTCTTTCACCTGCCTTGTGCTGGCCGCTATTCCATATGTGTGCATGACCATAGTGTATATACATATATATTTTATTGGGACTACCGTTTAATCTCCCTTCCTTTATATTGATTTTATATATTTATATATATATATATATATATATATATATATATATATATACATACAAGAAGCGTGTTTTATCTAACCACCTTAAGACCTTTTTATTTATACATAAATATATATTAGAACGCTAGATATAAAATATGCATTTATGTTGCTGTCTGGTCTATGGGTGCACTCTCCCTAGATGAAATGTCTTTTATGGGAATTTTCAAATTTTAAATGTACGTAATCTTTAATTCATATAACCAGTTTCCAACTCTATGAGCCTTAAAGCTATATGTACATATATTATATGAATATAAATGCAAGTGATGTCACTATTTGCTATTTTCTGTTATGATGTTTTTATATACTTTTTTTTTTGTATATAGTTGAATATTGCAATGATCTGTATCTAACAATTCGTGTGATCTGTGTTATGCTATGTTCTTTTCCTGATTATCGCCACTTGTGTTTAAGGGCACATCTATAGACCTGAGGAAGCGGTTTTTACCGAGAAACGCGTTGTCATTCGTGCCCCAATAAATTTTGAGAAAATACTTATTACTGCCTTTCAAGTGAGTTTTACTACTATAAGGTAGGAATTAGAACATTTTAATTAAATTACTGTATATGTGATTAGAATCAGCAATAGATGTCCACGGGCACCTCCTACCCTTGTTCCAGTCCTGGAGGGGTTGGCTCTGAAACGGCGGCCCAGTGGGAGAAGTTTGAAGAAGCGACTGCTGGGGTGGGAGGGGTCTTGCGAGATCTTGATGGCTTTTGTCCTCATTCTGGTAGTGTGGAGAAGATCAAGGGGCGGCAGGGGCACTCCAATGATCTTTTCTGCAGTGCTGATTACTCTATGCAGTTTGTACTTTTCCCTAGCAGATGCCCCTGCATGCCAGACGATGAGGGAGGAGCACAGGATGGATTCCACGGTAGCCGTGTAAAAGCTCTTAAGCAAGTTCACACAGGATGCCAAATTTAACCTCTGCTGTGCCTTCTTCTGGATTTTGGTGGAGTTTTCCCCCCATCTTAGGTCATTAGTAATGGTTGTGCCGAGGAATCTAACGCACAGAACCCTGGAGACCTTGGTCTCCCCGATGTGTACTGGAAGGAGGGCGGGCATCTCCTATAGTCCACAATCAGTTCAACAGTCTTTGCCGCATTGAGGACGAGATTGTTGTCTTTGCACTAGTTGCAGATCCTGTCTATCTCATTACAATAGGCATGCTCACTATTTCTGCTGATGAGGCCGATGATTGTTGTGTCATCCGCAAATTTAATGACCTTGACAGAGTCATCGGTTGAGGTGCAGTTGTTGGTGTATAATGAGAACAGGAGCGGGGACAAAATACACCCTTGCGGTGCTCCTGTGTTAGTAGTTCGCTCGCTGGAGTAGCAATTGCCTAGCTTAACCCTCTGCGATCTGTTTGAAAGGAAGTCTCTAATCCACCTGCGGAGGTAGGGGGCTGCTCCCAGCTGTACAAGGTTGGCAAGCAGGATGTCTGGGCAGATAATATTGAACGCAGAACTGAAGTCCAGGAACAGGAGCCTAGCGTAGGAGTCAGGTCTATTGAGGTGCTCCATGATGTATGCCAGACTGATGTTAATGGCATCCTCTACCGACCTATTAGCCCTGTAAGCAAATTGATGTGAGTTCAGGAGGGCGTTCGTGGATAGCTTCAGCGAGGCAAGAATGAGTCACTCAAAGATCTTCATTATGGTGGGGGTTAGGGCTACTGGTCTGAAATTATTGTGATCTGTGTTTCCCGTTTTTTTGGGGACTGGGATGATCGTGGATCTCTTAAAGCAGGAGGGGACATTGCCTTCTGTTAGAGACCTGTTGAAAATGGAGGTGAGGACAGGAGCTAGCTGGACTGCACACGTTCTCAGACAGATCGACGACACGCCATCCGGGCCTGAGGCTTTCCTGGGGTTGAGTTTGCGTAGGTGACGTAGCACCTCCTCTTCTTGGACTACAACTGGAGCTGCGGGGCCACTGTCCCCCAAGTTAGGTGGAGGGGAGTGAGCCTCTCTAGCCATGGCCACAGAGACTCCAGGCTGCTTGGGACTTTGTTCAAACCTGCAGTAGAAGTCATTGAGTTCATCAGCCAGTTGAGTGCTAGGTGGCGTTTGCTGGGGGGGGGGCTTGAAATTTGTAACAGCTCTCAGGCCTTTCCAGACCTCACGGGAGTTGTTGGACTGAAGGCTCAGACTCAGCTTGTCCGAGTAGGCCCTCTTTGCGTGTTTCAGTTCATGGCTTAGGGCATTCCTGGCAGCTCTGAACTCTTCAAGGGGGCCAGACTTGCGCGCTACCTCCTTCAGTTTCCTGAGCCGGCGCAGCTTGCTGCTAAACCAAGGCTTGTTGTTAGGGTACACCTTGAAGGTCTTGGTTGGGATGCATGTGTCCTCACAGAAACTGATATAGGAGGTGATGTTCTTAGTTCATTCCTCCAGGGTGGGGGCCACGAGGGCTGACCAGTCCGTGCAATCTAAGCATGCCTGAAGCTCACGCTTGGCCTCCTCAGACCACCTTTTGTTTGACCTGATGGCAGGCTTGATGGTGTCAAGGTGTCTCCTGTAGGTGGGGATCAGGTGGATTAGGCTGTGGTCGGACTTCCCCAGGGCAGCGCCTTGAGCAGCCTTGTACGCGTTCTTGTGGACAGTGTAACAATGGTCAGGGGTGCGTTCGTTCCTGGTAGGGCAGGTCACATGCTGCTTGTACTGAGGCAGTTCTAGGTTCAGATTTGCGATGTTAAAGTCCCCCAGTATGATAAGGAGGGCCCCTGGGTGAAGGGTTTCGCACCGAGAGATGCTGTTACTCAGGATACGTAGGGCCTGCTTGGTGTTTGTGTCTTTGGGATGTATCTCCAACAAGAACAAAGGATGTGATCTCTCTGGGTGAGTACTGTGGCCTGCAATTGATTACTAGGATCTCAGCATCAGGAGAACAGTTAGTGCTGAGGATGGTGGTGTCGGTACACTAACTATATATCCACTATTTATCCACTAATTCCAGAAAGTAAAAGCTGCATTAGCAAATGAAATCAACTAGCTGCTAATCAGTTAGCTGACAGTTGGATTAATTAACCAGTAGACTGCAAATTACATAGTATCTATTGGTTTTCATTTGCTTGATTGCAAGAGAACAGACATTTGCATGGAAAGAGAAATTACCCCTGGTTACTCTTACCTGCATGGTGCCAGAGCTGGTGAAACTAAAATTCAGCTCTTAGATAAAGTGCTGCTAGGTTTCCTTTTCTAACATCAAATAGTCTAGCATTGAAACAAACACAATAAAATAAATGGTTAGGTGTGATCATGAAACTGGTAGTGCTGTGGGCATTGCTGTAGGTCCTGATTCCAGGCTCTTCTCCATCTGCTTTCCATTTGCTGTAGAAGCATCCAAGCTTTTTCTTCTACCAAAGTCACATAAGGCTACATGAAAACATATATCTGACATGCACTGCGTGACGAGGTGCGAGGAATATTTGCCTTCTGTGCTCACATTTTTTACAATCTTCAAATGGCTGACTGGCCATCATGTAAATCACAATGAATAGGAATCTTGTGTCTACACATCCTGTCACGCTTTATTTTGTTATGACTACTACAAACCGATCCTATTACAATGTACTGAGCCGCTAATGCTGGCAATGAAATGATTTATTGACCACACTCTATTTGCTAGAATGTGAGGACCTATCGTATAACTTATTTACTGTCCCTTGTCCATTAATCTAATATATAACACCACAAGATGGATGAATGAACTTTGCTTTACTTAGAGGCATTCGTCTCTATTTTAGACCTATGTAAAATGGCATAACTGACATAGCAATAGCGCTTTATTGCTTTAGGTCCTTCCTATTGCTACAATGTAGACATCCCTTCATCTAGCACATACTCCATACTCCAGTCACATAAATCCATGACCTTTCATGTTTCTGCTCTTTCCATGTATAGAATGGGCTCTTACAGTGCTGCTGCAACAGCAAATGCAGCTTTTTGATTGGCTGCAAAACCACATGACAACTTAGCAAGTGAGAAGGTTGTTCTAGCCAACCCTGTCCCAGTACAACTATCCCTTTCTGCCTGATTTGTAAGCAAAAGGTATAGGATCTAAGTAAAAATGTGTAGCTGTGGGGCGTGGCCGGAGGCGCATGGAGTGAGGACGTGTGTTGAAGGAGCTCCCGCTCAGACACGGTGATTATCCGATAAAAAACACTTTTATACTACCCGCAACTACCCAAGGACAATACTCCTGGCTGGAGGCCCCCCTCGGGAAACTACATACCCACATTATGACCAGAAGGCAGTCGGAGGCAGTCTCAAAGCTACAAAAATTCCGCATGGACGCCAAGGCCCAAGATGGCGCTGAGATACAGGAGGAGGAGGTACCGGCACCCACACTGGCTCAAATCATGGAAGCTATTACATGCTGCCAGGGCAGCCTAACTCTCATCACCTCTAAGCTTGAGGAGGTTAAAACTGATGTTTCCCTTCTCCGCCAAGATATGCACAATCTTAGAGCCAGAGTCACCGCAGCGGAGACGCGTATAAGCACGTTGGAAGACGACATCAGGCCTCTGCAGCCGGACCTCGCTACCTCACAAGCGGACATAAAAGTCATAAAAGAGCGCCAAGATGACCTTGAAAACCGCAACCGCCGTTCAAACATCTGCATCGTAGGACTCCCTGAAAAAGTGGAAGGTGACCGGCCAGTGGAATTTATTGAGGGCCTACTCACGGACATATTTGGGCGCGAAACTTTCTCCAACGTTTTCGTGGTGGAGCGTGCACACCGCATCTCAGCTAAAGTACCTCCCCCGGGGTCTACACCTCGCACCTTTATTCTGAAGTTCCTAAACTACCGCGACAGAGATGCACTACTGCAAGCCGCCCGTGCCAAAGGAGATGTCACCTTCCAGAACACGCGCCTTTCCTTTTATCCTGACTACTCGCTCGAAGTACAGAAGCAGAGGGCAAACTTCATCGGAGTCAAAAAACGCCTTCGTGACGCAGCAATTGAATACGCCATGCTTTACCCGGCGAAGCTCCGCATTATCTCCAACGGCCGCACACATTTCTTCAGCAGCCCTGCAGAAGCCTCTAAATGGCTGGATGAAAACCCTTCTTCCTCTAGCAGGCGCAACTCTCCTCGCCGTGAGGATGCCTAGCGATCCACCCACCCTGCTGTATACCACTTCACAGGTACTGTGCCCCCCTTACCCCCTTGTCTGGTCCCCAGAATTATGGTTATGTACTGGATATATGACTTTAGGCCCATGCAGCCGCCCCCCTATCCACGTTCTATTACTCACCACTATACTACGTCTTCCCACTGTAGCAACTTTCTGTTTTGCACAACCGCCATGGTGTGAGCCTGAGCTGGGCTGGAAGTCACCCGCCATACCCTTTCCCCGTCCTCATAAACGCCTAAATCATAATCTGCTTTGAGACTGAACAGTCTTTCATCCATCCTCCACAACCGAGTGGACTCTCACAACACAAATAAGTCATCCACTTGCTCCTGCAATATGGAACTGTTGCTCTTTCTTTGCTCCTATGGAACAGTGCTGCTATGCACACCCCCTGCAGACGTCCCTACCTATACATTGTTACGTTCAGCTTTAAGGTTTATAACTAAACGATGGTCACAATATCTTTATTGTATGCTTCATGTGCGTGAAAATATACTGCTTAATATGTATTTCCTTTGCAGGTACTGAAAACCCATGGCGGCGCGGGCCTTTTGCTGGCGCCCCCGGGGTAGACAGGCATGCTCTCTGCAACCTACATTCCAAACACTACCTGGTTCCGGGTGTGCCTGTCCGCCTCGGGCTGCGCAGAAGCGGGACATCGGTTCTATGACATATATAATCCTTTCGAGTGGTACTCCCCTATATAAGATTGTCTGAGTGTGTATTTAAAGTTTTCTAGCTCCCCTCACATGTATAGAAGCTGCACTAGTAGTACCTCTCATTGGTGGATTCTCTAGTGCACCTCTTGTTTCCCCACACAGGCGTAAACTGTGCATTTGTGCAAACGCCTGTTTACCGCAATGTTTTTGGTTTTGTTCGGGGTCAAAGCTCTGCGCACGTTTGCAGCTGAGCCGGGCAGGTTGGGTTTTGGGTATTATGTGTTTTGTGTTAAAGGCTTTACTGATGCAGATCTTACACAAAGTTTACTATATGTGCTTATGGAGGGAGGGGCCAAGGTAAATGTACCACTTCACACTTTATTATATATGTATGTCAATGGCGGCTACACTTAAGCTTCTTTGTTGGAATGTTAGGGGCTTAAATGATAAGGTAAAACGCTCCACAGTACTAAACTTCCTAAAGGGATACAGGCCAGATATAATAGTCCTAACAGAAACACACTTGACAGGTAACAAACTACTGGCTCTCCGCAGAAACTGGGTGGGCTGGATGTACCATGCTCCATACTCCCAATATTCACGGGGTGTCTCCCTTCTTGTTAATAAGACACTACAATTCATCCCACTTTTAGTTATTGCAGATCCCATGGGGAAATATATATTCACCCATTGTGAGATTGCGGGTTTCCCCCTTCTAATACTCGCGTTTTACATACCACCCCCATATTCCTCTGTCCCACTAAAAGAAGGGGTTAACTTTATGCTTCGTTTTCCAGGCGTTCCATCAGTTTGGCTAGGTGACTTTAACAACGTATGCAACCCATCCCTTGATAGGCACCCTCCGCAACTCAATAAGCCCACTACATTCTCCAACTTTATGGCTGATGTACAGTTGGTTGACACGTGGAGGCATGTACACTCTAACACACCGGCATTTACCTGTACCTCTAGCACACACAATACATTGTCACGCATAGATTATATTTTCATATCCCCCCTACTCCTTACCTGGATAGAGGACATTAAAATTCTCCCAAGGCTTATATCTGACCACTCCCCGCTACTACTCACTATACGCTGGGGTTCTTGTCCCCCTTTTAGGTTTTGGAAGTTTAACCCTTTTTGGCTCGAACTCATGAAAACTGATGACTTGCTTCCTAGACAGATCGAGGAATATTTCTTCAATCACAGAGAGGAGGAGAACAGGATACTAATCTGGGATACTTTTAAAGCTTATCTCCGTGGGGCTCTGATACAAGCAGTCGCCAAACATAAGGGTGATACCAGGGACAGGGTTAAAACACTTGCAGATCAAATTCAAGTAGCGGAGACACACTACCTGGCCAATCCAAATACAACAACAGAGCACATCTTGAGGAAAACACAATCTGAACACCGCGAGCTTCTTGAGGAGGTAACCCTTAGCAAGCTATTTTTTAATAAACAAATTCAATACGAGCAAGGTGAAAAAGCAGGCACCCTGTTAGCACACCTGGCTAAACCGTACACTACCCCTCCTGTTATAGCGAAAATACTAAATCTACAAGGACAGGTAGTCACCAAGCCCCAAGAAATTAATGCAGTGTTCCACGCCTATTACTCCCACCTATACACGAGTAAAACAAATGCCACGCAAACAGACTCAGAGATATATCTATCTGAACTAAATCTTCCTCGGCTGTCAGACTCCCAACGTTTGCAACTAGAAGAGCCTATTTCCCTTGAAGAAATAGACTGTGCCATAGCAAGCTTTCCTAATAAAAAAGCTCCTGGCTTAGATGGCCTCCCCACAGAAATATACAAGAAATACACTGATGAGCTAGCGCCTTCCCTGCTAGAGGTTTACCAACAAGCATTTGAACTCCAACAACTTCCACAATCAATGTGTGAGGCCCTAATAATAGTGCTCCCCAAGCCTGGCAAGAACCCTCTCCAATGCGATTCATACCGCCCAATTTCCCTCCTGACCACAGACGTTAAAATATTAGCTAAAATCTTAGCAATAAGACTCAACTCTGTCATTTCCTCCCTAGTACACCCTGACCAGACTGGTTTTATGCCAGGAAAAAACACCGCCATAAATATTAGACGACTGTTCTCTAACATACAATGCAAACATATAAATTCGGGTCAGAGAATTATTGCCTCCTTAGATATGGCCAAAGCCTTTGACTCGGTGGAATGGCCATTTCTACTAGCGGTCCTTGCCAGGTTTGGCTTTGGGGACAACTTCTGTAAGTGGGTCACAATCCTATACACCAATCCAACTGCTCGCGTGTGTACCAATTCATGGATTTCAGAGGCATTCCCACTTGAACGAGGAACAAGGCAAGGCTGCCCCCTGTCCCCTCTACTATATGCCCTGGTGGCAGAGCCACTGGCACACAGAATTAGAGCACACCCTGGCGTAACGGGATTTAAAACTCAGAACACAGAAGATAAAATCAGTATGTACGCAGATGACACTGTTTTGTACCTAGCAGATGGAGGCCCCTCTCTCTCCTGTGCACTAGATATTATAGATGAATCCAGTTATTACTCCGGCCTACATGTCAACAAATCTAAATCCGTGATACTAGCACTAGACTCCCAAGACACCTCCTCAACCTCATACGCTACCCCCCTGCAGCTAGTACAAACCTTTAAATACTTAGGCGTTCAGATAAATAGAGACCCAAAACACTATCTGGCTAATGAAATCTATGGGCTGATCCCTCTTGTGCAGACTAGATGCAAGTCCTGGTCTAAACTCCCCCTCTCTGTGATTGGACGCACAAACTTAATAAAGATGGTTCTACTTCCGAAAATCCTGTATATGCTACACCACACACCAATATACATCCCACAGAGCTTCTTCAAACGGCTCAGGGCAGTGCTGCTTGCATTTATCTGGAACAACGGCAGATCCAAGCTACGCTACTCGATATTGCAAAATTCAAGTGACCTGGGTGGCATAGCTCTCCCGTCATTTCATAAATACTACCTAGCATTCCAATTACAGCATATGGCAGCATGGTTTGTTGTTCCACATACTATCAATGCTGAGACCCTAAGCTACAACCTTGACCCACACAAAGAAAGCCTTGTACTGGACACTCTTGCAGCTTCACTATCCGGCGAGAGGCGTGGCAACACTATACTGAGCCAAGCTGTTGGGGTGTGGAAATGTGTTTGCAGGGAATACAATCTAGACGGGTATAACTACCACACTCCCCTATGGAACAACTCTTCCTTACCAGAATTCCTCAAGGTACCCGATCCTAAGTTCTGGATTGGCTTAGGAATTGTGTTCTTGGGCCAACTCTTGACGAAAGGTCAATTAAGCTCCTTCCAGGCATTGATAGGTAAATTTAAAGTTCCCCGCAGACAGTACTTCAGACACATGCAGTTACAGCATGCCTTCACGTGTCAATTCCGAACCTCCTCTATCAAGACTTTTGCTCTGCCCATAATGGATATCATCTCCAATGGTCCTAGCCCGCATCTTATTGGCACTATCTATAAGGAACTGATTGGTAACAAAGCTGTGGAGCGCACGTTGCCTTCCAGACAGAGGTGGGAGGCAGCTGGCATGGATATAGAGGACGATGACTGGGATGACGCACTGCTAGCAGTTAAAAAATCCTCGCCTTGTGTGCGTGACCGTGTCACTCAGCTGTATATTTAGCACCAATCCTACCTTACCCCGGCCAGAATACATAAATTTAACTCCTCATTGCCAGACATTTGCCCCAAATGCCAGTCTGTCTCCCCTTCCTTTCTACACCTACTATGGGAATGCCCTTACCTGTCAAGTTACTGGGCCCAAGTCACCAAATTTCTGCATGATAAGATGGGATGCCCTGTCCCACGGGATCCAATACTATGCTTACTGGGAGTCATACAAGATGAGGGCCTGGATTCTTCTTTAAAGACCCTCATGTCTGAAACTTTGTTCATGGCTAGACAGGAGGTGGCGTGTAGATGGCTAGCGCCCGCGCCCCCTCTAGTCGCCAACTGGATAAAAAGAGTTAATAGCTCCCTACCATATAAAAAACTCATATACGCTCACAGAGGTACCGTTACTAAATTCCACCGTATTTGGGACAAATGGAAAAACTGACGTACAAGAGCCCGTTTCCTCAAGTACCCGTGCCTTTCTAGGCCCCCCAAGTTGCAAAAAAAGGTATTACCTGTAAATTTAAGCAGGCCCTACAAGACTTCTATCGACCGCATTACTCCCTGCGTGGACATGCCGCATCCCTCAAACTGCACTTTATTACATATGTCTGTATCAGTGGTACTATGCAGTATAAACTACTGTTTTTTCTCCTATTATATGTTTATCCTTTAACCCAAATACACTGTAATATTTGCAATCACCTCTACCACTGTATTCAATCGTAATGCTCAGTATATCGCTGTGTACATTTACACCCTTTTTCGTTACTTGTTGTACAAACTTGTATTTTATATGCATTCAATAAAGCCTTGTTTTGTTTAAAAAAAAAAAATGTGTAGCTGTAATGATCCGCTCAGCTGTCTGCACAGGCAGACAGCTGTTTGACCATTCCTTAAGTCTGAAGGCTGCAGGTCTCTGGAAAAGAGACCTGTCTTCACTATGCAAGCTTCAGACTTGCTCTGCTACTGAGGAATTTGCATACATTTGTCATGCAAATTGCCTAGCTACCTCCTTTGAAGGCTGGCAGTATATATACCATGTTCTCCCAGAATCCTTTGCTGGTCATGAAGGTTTGTTCCTGCAAACACTCCCAGAGTGTCAGCCTTGCTGTCGTTTGCTAAGATTATCTTAGAGTAATTCCTTTGGACTGCACTAGGCATTCCCATTAGTGCAGTCAGGTTGTATTATCTGTATTGCCTGTTCTGTCTTGTCTTGTCCTTGCGATTGCACTGTCATCAGTGGTTGGCGATGGTAAATCGTTTGGTCCAGAACCTGGATCGCACTTGCCCTAGCGTTAGTGGCAGCGGATCTCTCTAGTCTATGTCTTGGAGTTTTACCATAGCGGCGGTTGCTACTGGTTACTCCTTCTGTCTGTCTTGCCATGTGGATCGCACTCGCTCTGGCGGAAAGAGCAGTGGATCCTGCTAGCTCTGTTTCTGTACTCGGAATACACTTGCTCTGGTGGAAAAGAGCAGTGGATCCTGCTAGCCCTGTTTCTGCACTTGGATCACACTTGCTCTGGTGGAAAAGAGCAGTGGATCCTGCTAGCTCTGTTTCTGTACTCGGATCACACTTGCTCTGGTGGAAAAGAGCAGTGGATCCTGCTAGCCCTGTTTCTGCACTTGGATCACACTTGCTCTGGTGGAAAAGAGCAGTGGATCCTGCTAGCTGTGTTTCTGTACTTGGATCACACTTGCTCTGGTGGAAAAGAGCAGTGGATCCTGCTGGCTCTGTTTCTCTACTTGGATCACACTTGCTCTGGTGGAAAAGAGCCGTGGATCCTGCTAACCCTGTTTCTGCACTTGGATCACACTTGCTCTGGTGGAAAAGAGCAGTGGATCCTTTCTGTCCTGTCCCTGAACCCGGATCACACTCGCTCTGGCAGAAGAGTGGTGGATCTTATCTGACCTATTCCTGTTGTTCGTTTGTCTGTCTGTCTGGAGCAAACGCTTGCGGTTGCCTGAGGTAAGGCAGCCGTTTAGCAAGCGTTTCTCTTATTTGTTAATTTGTGGTCATTCGTTAGTCAGGGTGGCGTGCTTGTCTCTGTTGCGCTTATTGTGCGGAGACCGCGCCGTAAACGCGCTTGTCGCTGTTGCGCCTAATGTGCGGTGACCGCGTTTAGGTATTGCGTTTGTTATTTTCTTTGCCATTCTCATTGTATGATTTGCTGTGCCTTTCGCTCTGCTCCTGTGTTGAACCTTTACTATGTCTTGTGTCACTGTTGACAATCGCCACTCTTGCGATTGCGTTCACACTTTGGTTTTCACTGTTGTATGTCGACCGTCGCCGGGCGGCGACTAGATTGGTAGACATACATACATTCTGTCTCTGTGCTCTCTCCCTCGAGAGAAACTATCCTGCTCCGTATTGCCCCATTACGTACAATCCGTCTCTGGCATCTGTGGCTGTGCAGAGGATCTGCAGAAAGAAAGAAATTAAAGAGAACCTGAGGAGGGGTTCTGAGAATAAAATCCCCATACAGAGGCTGGGTCTGTCTATAGAGCCCAGCCTCTGTTGCTATATAGTTTGCCCCTAAGCCCACCCTGCGCTCTGCAATACCCCCCTAAACACAGCCGCACTGGCGACACGCAGCGTGTCGCAGCGCGCTGTGTTTTCCTCTCTCCTGTCAGTCTCGCCGCTCCCCCGCCTCCTGCATCGCTCCGGTCCCGCCTGCGTCCCTTCCCTCGCCACTGATTGGAGGGAAGGGACGTGGGCGGGGCCGGAGCAATGCAGGAGGCGGGGGGAGCGGCGAGAGTTACAGGGGTGAGGTAAACACAGCGCGCATAGCGCGGCTGTGATTTATGGGGTATTATAGAGTGCAGGGGGCGATTAGGAGCGATCTGTATAGCAACAGAGGCTGGGCTCTATAGACAGACCCAGCCTCTGTATGGTGATTTTATTCCCAGAACCCTGCCTCGGGTTCTCTTTAAAGTGGACCCAAATTAAAAATACAAGATTTCAGAAATAAAATCTATTTTCTAAATTATAATAATAAACAGCAGCCTTTTTTCAGCTGCATGATGACAAATATAAAATATTTTACATTTATTGGAGGAACCCCTCCCTTCCTTTCAAATTGCCGGGATTTTTCCGGCAAACTGGTGGAGTAGATGGTGTCTGGCAATGGAGGAATTGCTAATGGCTGTCACCAGTATAACCCTAGTTATGAAAAGAGAAGGGTGAAAAGCATGCACTGAAATGATCATAGGTTTGAAGGAGTGTTTATTTATCTTTGTATGTGTCAGAGTGGTGCAACTAAATATTTTTAATTAAAAAAATGTTTGGTTTGGGTCCACTTTAAGGGAAAAAATGGTTTACAAAAAAAAACAAAAAACAGTCAGTGTGTAGCAGTGCAAATTTACCACATTTACCTTTGTTTACATTTTTTTTCTAAATGGTGGCCACTGAAATGCAATAATCTGTGGAAATTGATACACAAATGCATATTTGGGATCCACAATTGACCCATATTATACAGAAAACCCATGTGTTTGGTATCCCAGAAATTAGAAAAAAAAAGCGGGAAATGTGTTTAACCACTTCTCATTCCAGGTTTTTTTTCCCCTTTAAGATTCCTGACAATTTAGTGATTTCAGCTGTCACTATTGATACATCAATTACTTTTGTATTACATACACCATACATTTTTTTTTTTCAGGACAAGGCTGAACTAAGGCTCTGTACTACTTCCGTGTCGCTACGTCCCTCAGTAGTACACAGGCGCTGGCCCGGCATTGCACGTTCTTGATCGTGCACCTGTGGACTGGCACGCTCTGCACAGTGGTGCTCAGCAGAGCTCGAATATTCGAGTAGCTCGAATATTCGAGCTCTTTTCCAGCTATTCGAGCTCGGTATTCGAGCTCCGAATAGCTGTAGCTATTCGAATGGGCTATTCGCGTACACTCGAATAGCCCATTCACTATTCGAGCTATTCGAGCAAACGGCGCTATTCGAGCTCGGTACCGAGCTCGAATAGCGTCATAGCCCAGATTGATGTCCTTAGAGCCAATCAGAGGGCTCCCAGGCCCTCTGACGGCAGCCAATCACAGAGGGGGACCCTGGCCAGCCCCTACCCTATAAATAGCGGCCGCCATGTTACGTTTCTCCGTCCTTGCCTGAGACTTGCATAGAGAGAGAGTTGCTCCTTTGTGCTTTGGCTTAGCAAGAGCTTTATTGTGGTCATTTACCTAGCGTTTTTGCTCACATACACCTCCTATACACACCTATATTGTTGTTAGTTAGTTAGACATTGTATTTTAGTTAGTAGCTTTTGTGTTACAAAGAGACAGGCCAGCTGCTGCAGGCTTACAGCTTTAGGCCTCAGGGCCTGCCTGTGTGGGCAGCTGTCCTCCTGTCCTCTGTTTATTTCTCTCTATTCTATACCAGTATTTCTGCTGTCCTTTACTACTGATTGTATTAGTATTGTAGTTATATACTGTAACTGTACTAGGACACTCACTGTCACTGTTCATAGGCTACTAGCTGCTCCTGCGTGTGTGCACTCACTGTCTGTGTACACACTACACACACTCTATTTCCAAGTTCTGATAACTGATTGATTATTGTAATTGAATATTGTAATTAGTTAGTTGTACTCACTGTTACTACTTACTGTACTAGGAGTCTAGGACACTCAGTCACTGTTCATAGGCTACTAGCTCCTGCGTGTGTGCACTCACTGTCTGTGTACACACTACACACACTCTATTTCCTTCTGATAACTGATTGAATATTGTAATTAGTTAGTTGTACTCACTGTTACTACTTACTGTACTAGGAGTCTAGGACACTCAGTCACTGTTCATAGGCTACTAGCTCCTGCGTGTGTGCACTCACTGTCTGTGTACACACTACACACACTCTATTTCCTTCTGATAACTGATTGATTATTGTAATTAGTTAGTTGTACTTACTGTTACTACTTACTGTACTAGGAGTCTAGGACACTCAGTCGCTGTTCATAGGCTACTAGCTCCTGCGTGTGTGCACTCACTGTCTGTGTACACACACTACACACACTCTATTTCCTTCTGATAACTGATTGATTATTGTAATTAGTTAGTTGTACTTACTGTTACTACTTACTGTACTAGGAGTCTAGGACACTCAGTCACTGTTCATAGGCTACTAGCTCCTGCGTGTGTGCACTCACTGTCTGTGTACACACTACACACACTCTATTTCCTTCTGATAACTGATTGATTATTGTAATTAGTTGTACTTACTGTTACTACTTACTGTACTAGGAGTCTAGGACACTCAGTCACTGTTCATAGGCTACTAGCTCCTGCGTGTGTGCACTCACTGTCTGTGTACACACTACACACACTCTATTTCCTTCTGATAACTGATTGATTATTGTAATTAGTTAGTTGTACTTACTGTTACTACTTACTGTACTAGGAGTCTAGGACACTCAGTCACTCTTCATAGGCTACTAGCTCCTGCGTGTGTGCACTCACTGTCTGTGTACACACACTACACACACTCTATTTCCTTCTGATAACTGATTGCTTATTGTAATTAGTTAGTTGTACTTACTGTTACTACTTACTGTACTAGGAGTCTAGGACACTCAGTCACTGTTCATAGGCTACTAGCTCCTGCGTGTGTGCACTCACTGTCTGTGTACACACTACACACACTCTATTTCCTTCTGATAACTGATTGATTATTGTAATTAGTTAGTTGTACTTACTGTTACTACTTACTGTACTAGGAGTCTAGGACACTCAGTCACTGTTCATAGGCTACTAGCTCCTGCGTGTGTGCACTCACTGTCTGTGTACACACTATACACACTCTATTTCCTTCTGATAACTGATTGATTATTGTAATTAGTTAGTTGTACTTACTGTTACTACTTACTGTACTAGGAGTCTAGGACACTCAGTCACTGTTCATAGGCTACTAGCTCCTGCGTGTGTGCACTCACTGTCTGTGTACACACTACACACACTCTATTTCCTTCTGATAACTGATTGATTATTGTAATTAGTTGTACTTACTGTTACTACTTACTGTACTAGGAGTCTAGGACACTCAGTCACTGTTCATAGGCTACTAGCTCCTGCGTGTGTGCACTCACTGTCTGTGTACACACTACACACACTCTATTTCCTTCTGATAACTGATTGATTATTGTAATTAGTTAGTTGTACTTACTGTTACTACTTACTGTACTAGGAGTCTAGGACACTCAGTCACTCTTCATAGGCTACTAGCTCCTGCGTGTGTGCACTCACTGTCTGTGTACACACACTACACACACTCTATTTCCTTCTGATAACTGATTGATTATTGTAATTAGTTAGTTGTACTTACTGTTACTACTTACTGTACTAGGAGTCTAGGACACTCAGTCACTGTTCATAGGCTACTAGCTCCTGCGTGTGTGCACTCACTGTCTGTGTACACACACTACACACACTCTATTTCCTTCTGATAACTGATTGCTTATTGTAATTAGTTAGTTGTACTTACTGTTACTACTTACTGTACTAGGAGTCTAGGACACTCAGTCACTGTTCATAGGCTACTAGCTCCTGCGTGTGTGCACTCACTGTCTGTGTACACACTACACACACTCTATTTCCTTCTGATAACTGATTGATTATTGTAATTAGTTAGTTGTACTTACTGTTACTACTTACTGTACTAGGAGTCTAGGACACTCAGTCACTGTTCATAGGCTACTAGCTCCTGCGTGTGTGCACTCACTGTCTGTGTACACACTATACACACTCTATTTCCTTCTGATAACTGATTGATTATTGTAATTAGTTAGTTGTACTTACTGTTACTACTTACTGTACTAGGAGTCTAGGACACTCAGTCACTGTTCATAGGCTACTAGCTCCTGCGTGTGTGCACTCACTGTCTGTGTACACACACTACACACACTCTATTTCCTTCTGATAACTGATTGATTATTGTAATTAGTTAGTTGTACTTACTGTTACTACTTACTGTACTAGGAGTCTAGGACACTCAGTCACTGTTCATAGGCTAGCTCCTGCGCGTGTTTGCGCGTGCGTGCACTCACTGTCTGTAGTGTACACACACTAAATTTACTTGTGATTACTACTGATTATTGTAACTGCTAGTTGTACTTCCTGACTGTTACTACTTACTTACTGTACTAGGGACACTCACTCAGTCACCTCACCCACCAACCCACTCCATTAAAGTACCCCACTTTTCAACCGCCCTTTTAAAAAACTTTTGTCTATACGCCCAAAACATCGAAGATGTCTGGAAGTGGCAGCCAGCGCGGTTTGGGCAAGGGGAAGGGCAGCAAGGGAATCAGGAGGAGAGGGAGCAGCATTGTGGCAAGCCGCGGGCGCGGGCGCGCCACCATGCACAGTTCCGCAGCAGCAGCAGCAGCGTCAGTGGCTAACATTCCTCCCATAGCCACTGGCCGTGGACGCCTTGGGCGCCGCCCAGCAGGAGCATCTGCAACTCACGCTGCAGAGACACAGCAGCATCAGCGTGTAGCACCTGCTCCGATTTTCCTCCAGCCGGGTCGGAAACGTCCCATTGAGGAAAAGCATGCAGACACTGTGGTGCAACTCATGACGGAGGATGAGCAGCCCGCCATCAGCTCTGCATCTGAGGCCTCCACCCTCACCACCACCACCACCACCCCTGTTCGCAGCAGCCGCCCAGCAGGGTCTGGGGAGGAGGCCAGTTCACCGTCACTCGCCGACCTGTCATTCAGCAGTCTTTTGACCCCAGGCATCATGAGTAAATTGTCTGCTGTTGTTGGCGATCTTGAGGAGGAGATGCTGATGGGCACTTTGGGGGATGAGGGATTGGACAGCAAGACTGTGGCGACAGTCAAGCAGCCCATCCATGCATCAGGAGAGGAGTTTGGGGGGTCCTCATCCCAGCAGGACATGTTTCAGGAGGGGGAGGATGTTGATGACCCGGTGACAGACAGAGACTGGGTGCCACCACCTCCAGGGGATGTCGTCCTCAGCAGCTCTGAGGAGGAGGAGGAGGATGCTCTTGTGGGCCTTGCAAGGAGGCGCATCATTGCAAGCATTGGCAGCAGCAGTAGGCAGGTCCCACAGCCTGCTGGTGTCTCAGGCTCAGCAGCAGCAGCAGCAGCATCTGCCAGTACCACCACCAGCCGCACCCAAGCCCCCCCCCCCCAACCACCACAGGGAGACAGGCAGCAGCGCTTCCATGCCGTAGGGGGATGTTTCTGTCACCAATCTGGCGCTTTTTCACCATGCCCACAGTGTACAGCAAGTACGCCACTTGCAACCACTGTCAGCGGAAGTTGAGCAGAGGTGCAGACCCCTTAAAGTTCTGCACCAGCTCGCTCATCAACCACCTTGCTGCGAAACATTTCCACCAGCATCAGGAGTTCCAGAGGCTGAAGGCATCTGGTGCTGGCAGTGGCACCACACCCATCACTGCACAGCCTTCAGCAGCAGCAGCAACAGCAGCCACCCGCCCTCCTGCTCCTCCAGCAGCACCAGCAGGAGTGCGGAAACGCACTGCTCCTCCCCCCTCTGCAACTCCTGCCGCCGACACTGAGGCCTGTTCTGGCAGCCAGTCCTCAGTGGCCTCCTCCGCTGTGTCTGCTGATTCCCGTGCCAGCAAAAGGCCACGCCAGAGCCTTTTGAGCGAGTCCTTCCAGGGGGTGGTTAGGGCTCTGCCTCCCAGCAGCCCTCGCGTGCGGCAGCTGAACGGCTTGCTGGCATGGGCCATGTGCTCCCAACTCCTGCCGTACACGCTCGTGCAGGAGGGGAGCGACATTCGTGCGCTGCTTGCTTGCGCAGCCCCAGACTGGCAGCTCCCCAGCAGACACTTTTTCTCCCGCAAGGCCATTCCTGCACTGCACCGCTTTGTGATGGCCAATGTGGAGCGAGGGCTGGAGCACGCGGTTGGTGAAAGGGTCCACGTCACCATGGACTCCTGGAGCAGCCGCTTCGGGACAGGCCGCTACCTGTCCTTCACTGTCCACTGGGTCAGCTTGGTGGAAGGGGGTGAGGATGGGAGAGCAGCAGCGGGCACAGCAGCAGCAGCAACACAGTGGGTGGTGCCACCCCGCAGGGTCAGGGGAACTGCAGCAGGTTCCTCCGATCCTCTGCCATCCTCCGGCACACCTGGCCAAACCCCCCGCCTCAGCAGCAGCGTGAAGGCCCGCCACTGCCAAGCGCTGCTGCACTTGGTCAGCCTTGGGAAGACCAAGCTGACGGCAACCCATGTGTTGGCCAAACTCCAGGAGCAGGAGAGGATTTGGCTGACCCCCAGAGGCCTCAGAGTCGGAGAGGTGGTGGCCGACAATGGGGCCAATCTGGTTGCCGCAATAGACAGGGGAAACCTGACCCACATCCCCTGTCTTGCCCACGTGCTGAACCTGGTGGTGCAGAAGTTCTTGCGCACCTACCAGGGGATGGGCGAACTGCTGGAAACGGCAAGGAACGTTGTGCGTCACTTCCGGCGCTCGGCTGCAGCCTGTGCGAGCCTGGAAGACGTGCAAAAGGAGCTGGATCTGCCACGCCATCGGCTGATCCTTGACGTTCCGACTCGCTGGAACTCCACCCTGGCGATGTTGGAGCGTCTGGTTGAACAGAAGCGCGCTGTCAAACAGTACCTTGCCCTGGCCACTGTTTCCGCCGCTCAGAGAAGGGACAAGACCAGCAACATCCCGTCCATCGTCCCCGATGATGACTGGAGGCACATGCAGCAGGTGTGCTTAGTGCTGGCTCCCTTTCTGCAGGCCACTAACATAGTGAGCAGGGACCATGCTATGGTCTGCGAGTGGGTGCCCCTGGTTTGTCTGCTGAACAGGGCCCTCGATGCTTTGCTGGAACAGGGAGCGGCAGCCTTGGACCAGCAGGAGCAGCAAGCAGCTGCACAGTCCACCTCTGAGGGGGAGGAGGAGGAGGACTTGGTGGAGGTCCCTGACCTTGCTGCTGATGAGGGGGAGCAGCACAGTGCAGCTGAGTTGGTGCGGGGGTGGAGAGAGGATGAGGCTGACGAGGCAGAGGAGGAGGATGAGGACAGCAGCACTGCCGTCGATGTGCCAGCAGACGTGGCCCGCCTCTTCCCAATGGCAGCGCACATGCTGACGTGCCTGCGCAGAGACCCCAGGGTGATCCAGATGAAGCAGAGGGAGGACATCTGGATCAGCATGATGTTGGACCCACGCCTCAAGGGGAAGTTGAGCCAGTTCCTGCCGCCTGCAGGAGGAGACCCAGCGCAACAAATAAGGAGCTTGCAGCAGGCCCTTGTTGAGCGCTTGGAGGAAGCCTTCCCCCAGCCTTCCACCCCCACTGTCCAGCAGCCAGCACAGAGGCAGCAGTAGGTGCCTGCATCCAGCAGCAAGCGCCCCACAGACCTGCTGTCTCTCAGCCACGAGCTCTACAGGACTGTAGAGGCTCCGGCAGCAGTGACTAGAGAGGAGGTGCATGCAGCAGCATCCTCCACCGGTCACAGCCAGCGCCTGACCCGCATGGTGGCTGACTACATGGGGTCCTACAGCGGGCTTGACAGCGATGCCCCTGTTGATCCCATGGAGTATTGGGTCAAGCGCCTGGAGATCTGGAGCGAGCTGGCGCAGTACGCCCTGGAAGTGCTGTCCTGCCCCCCTTCCAGCGTGCTGTCTGAGCGCTGCTTCAGTGCAGCTGGTGGTGTGGTCAACGAGAAACGCTCACGTCTGTCTCACAAGTCTGTGGACAGACTGACGTTTCTCAAGATGAACCAGGCGTGGGTGGAAGGCGAGTTCCTGGCCCCTGTTGTCGGCGAGAGGGGGACATGAACTGGCTAAGAACCATCGTTAATGTGCCTTACCACCCTTTACCACCTCCTGGCTCCTGCTCACTAAGCCAGCCTGGTTCACTTTGACTATTACGTCGCCTGCAGCCACACATTTTACACCTACAGTGGGCTGCTGTGTACTGCCCTTCTGCTGTCTGTCTGTGTTTCCCACTGCCAGGGTACACAGATTTACCTTCTGCTGCCACTCTGCCACCAGCTATTACGTCAAACAATAGCTATATATCTGTGTAATTTGTTTTACAAACAAAACCAAAAAACCATAAAAAAAAAAAAAAGGTTTAATTTTTCTGAGGTGCCCGGGTTGAAAACTGTGTTGTCCCAGTTGTGTATTGGACACAATGTGGGCTGCACGACCGCTGTCTGGGACCTCCTGTTGTGTTCATTTACGGCCTGGTATCACCGCTAGGTACCAGGGCTATTATGTCACGCTGCCTGCCTGCTGCCACACTCACACTACTCCTCCATTCCTCCTGCTGATGCTGCTGTCTGTCTGTGTTTCCCAACGCCAGGGTACACAGATTTACCTTCTGCTGCCACTCTGCCACCAGCTATTACGTCAAACAATAGCTGCTCACATTACTCCTCCATTCCTCCTGCTGCTGCTGCTGCTGCTGTCTGTCTGTCTGTGTTTCCCAACGCCAGGGTACACAGATTTACCTTCTGCTGCCACTCTGCCACCAGCTATTACGTCAAACAATAGCTATATCTGTCTGTGTAATTGGTTGTAAAACCAAAACTACAAAACCATAAAAAAAAAAAAGGGTTTAATTTTTCTGAGGTGCCCGGGTTGAACACTGTGTTGTCCCAGTTGTGTATTGGACACAATGTGGGCTGCACGACCGCTGTCTGGGACCTCCTGTTGTGTTCATTTACGGCCTGGTATCACCGCTAGGTACCAGGGCTATTATGTCACGCTGCCTGCCTGCTGCCACACTCACACTACTCCTCCATTCCTCCTGCTGATGCTGCTGTCTGTCTGTGTTTCCCAACGCCAGGGTACACAGATTTACCTTCTGCTGCCACTCTGCCACCAGCTATTACGTCAAACAATAGCTGCTCACATTACTCCTCCATTCCTCCTGCTGCTGCTGCTGCTGTCTGTCTGTCTGTGTTTCCCAACGCCAGGGTACACAGATTTACCTTCTGCTGCCACTCTGCCACCAGCTATTACGTCAAAAAATAGCTATATCTGTCTGTGTAATTGGTTGTAAAACCAAAACTACAAAACCATAAAAAAAAAAAAAAAAAGGTTTAATTTTTCTGAGGTGCCCGGGTTGAAAACTGTGTTGTCCCAGTTGTGTATTGGACACAATGTGGGCTGCACGACCGCTGTCTGGGACCTCCTGTTGTGTTCATTTACGGCCTGGTATCACCGCTAGGTACCAGGGCTATTATGTCACGCTGCCTGCCTGCTGCCACACTCACACTACTCCTCCATTCCTCCTGCTGATGCTGCTGTCTGTCTGTGTTTCCCAACGCCAGGGTACACAGATTTACCTTCTGCTGCCACTCTGCCACCAGCTATTACGTCAAACAATAGCTGCTCACATTACTCCTCCATTCCTCCTGCTGCTGCTGCTGCTGCTGTCTGTCTGTCTGTGTTTCCCAACGCCAGGGTACACAGATTTACCTTCTGCTGCCACTCTGCCACCAGCTATTACGTCAAACAATAGCTATATCTGTCTGTGTAATTGGTTGTAAAACCAAAACTACAAAACCATAAAAAAAAAAAGGGTTTAATTTTTCTGAGGTGCCCGGGTTGAACACTGTGTTGTCCCAGTTGTGTATTGGACACAATGTGGGCTGCACGACCGCTGTCTGGGACCTCCTGTTGTGTTCATTTACGGCCTGGTATCACCGCTAGGTACCAGGGCTATTATGTCACGCTGCCTGCCTGCTGCCACACTCACACTACTCCTCCATTCCTCCTGCTGATGCTGCTGTCTGTCTGTGTTTCCCAACGCCAGGGTACACAGATTTACCTTCTGCTGCCACTCTGCCACCAGCTATTACGTCAAACAATAGCTGCTCACATTACTCCTCCATTCCTCCTGCTGCTGCTGCTGCTGTCTGTCTGTCTGTGTTTCCCAACGCCAGGGTACACAGATTTACCTTCTGCTGCCACTCTGCCACCAGCTATTACGTCAAAAAATAGCTATATCTGTCTGTGTAATTGGTTGTAAAACCAAAACTACAAAACCATAAAAAAAAAAAAAAAAAGGTTTAATTTTTCTGAGGTGCCCGGGTTGAAAACTGTGTTGTCCCAGTTGTGTATTGGACACAATGTGGGCTGCACGACCGCTGTCTGGGACCTCCTGTTGTGTTCATTTACGGCCTGGTATCACCGCTAGGTACCAGGGCTATTATGTCACGCTGCCTGCCTGCTGCCACACTCACACTACTCCTCCATTCCTCCTGCTGATGCTGCTGTCTGTCTGTGTTTCCCAACGCCAGGGTACACAGATTTACCTTCTGCTGCCACTCTGCCACCAGCTATTACGTCAAACAATAGCTGCTCACATTACTCCTCCATTCCTCCTGCTGCTGCTGCTGCTGTCTGTCTGTCTGTGTTTCCCAACGCCAGGGTACACAGATTTACCTTCTGCTGCCACTCTGCCACCAGCTATTACGTCAAAAAATAGCTATATCTGTGTAATTTGTTGTAAAAACAAAACAAAAAAAACCAAAAAAAAAAAAAAAAGGTTAATTTTTCTGAGGTGCCCGGGTTGAAAACTGTGTTGTCCCAGTTGTGAATTGGACACGATGTGGGCTGCACGACCGCTGTCTGGGACCTCCTGCCTGCTGTGTTTATTTACAGCCCTGGTATCACCGCTAGGTACCAGGGCTATTATGTCACGCTGCCTGCCTCATTGACTGCCTGCTGCCACACACTCATCCTCCTCCTCCTGCTGCTGAATTTACCTCCTGCTGTCTGTGTGTTTCCACTGCCAGGGAGCACATACAATGGCGCTTCCAACATGCGTGCGCCACCAGCTATTTTGTTACGCTCAAAAATAGCTGCATTTCTTTAAAAAAAAAATTTGAAAAGAGAAATAAGTGAAGAAGAAGACGATATAGAAGAAGATGAAGATGAAGAAGAAGAAGATGAAGAAGAAGAAGATGAAGAAGATGAAGAAGATGAAGAAGAAGAAGATGATGAAGAAGAAGAAGATGAAGAAGAAGATGAAGATGATGAAGAAGAAGATGAAGATGAAGAAGATGAAGAAGAAGAAGATGATGAAGAAGAAGATGAAGAAGATGAAGATGAAGAAGATGAAGAAGAAGAAGATGATGAAGAAGAAGATGAAGAAGATGAAGAAGAAGAAGAAGAAGAAGATGAAGAAGATGAAGAAAAAGAAGATGAAGAAGAAGAAGATGATGAAGAAGAAGATGATGAAGATGAAGAAGATGAAGAAAAAGAAGATGAAGAAGAAGAAGAAGAAGAAGATGATGATGAAGAAGATGAAGAAGAAGATGATGAAGAAGAAGAAGATGAAGAAGATGAAGAAGAAGAAGAAGTTGAAGATGAAGAAGATGATGAAGAAGAAGAAGATGAAGAAGAAGATGAAGAAGATGAAGAAAAAGAAGATGAAGAAGAAGAAGAAGAAGAAGAAGACAATATAGAAGAAGAAGAAGATATAGAAGAAGATATAGAAGAAGAAGAAGAAGAAGATATAGAAGATAAAGAAGAAGAAGAAGAAGAAGTATATACAGTACTGAACAAATTTCTGGACACAACTTCTCTTTTCAACTTTTTTTTTTAAAAGGAACATCCCCACATAATCACTTGCTGTTGTTACTTGGAAAAAAAGAGGTTTCTTGCATCATTCACCCTCAAAACAAGTGTTGGAAGCTATTTAAGGCCATTTCGAAAAGTCAGCTCGAATAATGAGCTCGAATACCAACTCGAATAGTGAGCTCGAATTCCGATGTCGAATCGAATAGTAAAAATTATTCAACTCGAATATTCGACTGATCTCGAATAATTTACTATTCGAATTCGACCTAACTCGAATTTTGAAAAGGGGTATTTGAGCATCACTAGCTCTGCACATGAGCGTGACGTCACGCACATTCACAGAGCATGCTCAGGCACAGCCGCGTGATAAAGGACGCGCACTGCCGGGCCAGCGCCTGCGTAACTCTGAGAGACATAGCGACCCGGGAGTAGATCAGAGCCAGGCTGCTCATAACTGTTCACTGCTGAACTGCGCACACATATCTCTAATAATAATCATTATTTTCATTATTATTATTTAGTATTTATATAGCGCCGACATCTTCTGCATCGCTGTACAGAGTATTTTGTCTTTTCACCTAACTGTCCCTCAGAGGGGCTCACAATCTAATCCCTACCATAGTCTTATGTCTAGGTATGTATTGTGTAGTGTATGTATCATAGTCTAGGGCCAATTCAGGGGGAAGCCACTTAACTTATCTGCATGTTTTTGTGATGTGCAAGGAAACCGTATCTGGAGGAAACCCACGCAGGCACGGGCAGAACATTCAAACTCCTTGCAGATGTTGACCTGGCTGGGATTGGAACTGGGACCCCAGCGTTGCAAGGTGATATCGCTAACCACATTAATCTCCCCGCAGGACACCCGTGATGCAGGCTTCCATTGAAGCCTGCGTCTTCCCTAGTAACAATGTAGCAACACATTGTTTCCTATGTAGCGTACTTGTACGCTACATAGGATTTTGCTCAGCAGGGACATCTTGTGGCCAAATAGTAAAATTACATCTACTGACTTTAGTGAATAAAAAAAATTATATGTATGTAAAGAGGGCATATTATACATTTATGGGCTAAAAATTAGCAATAGATAAAACTAAAAAAAAAATTACCTTTATTTCCAAATAAAATATTGTCATCATACATTATACTATGGATATAATTTTAATGTTGCAATAACTGGAACAAATGGCCAAATAAAATTTGTGGATTTTAATTACGGTAGCATGTGGTATTTTAAAACTATAATGGCCGAAAACTGGGAAATAATGATTTTTCAAATTTTTTTTCTTAATTATTCTGGTTAAAATGCATTTAGAATAAAACAGTTCTTAGCATAATATACCACCCAAAGAAAGCCTAATTGGTAACGGAAAAAAACAAGGTATAGATCATTTCTTTGTGATAAGTAGTGGTAAAGTTATTGGGGAATGAAAGGGAGGAGTACTGAAATGGGAAAATTCCTCTCGTCCATAATGTGAAAAATACCCACCGGCTGAACTGGTTAATCTGAAACTGCAGTGGAAGTACACTGTGGTTGTGAATGAGCACATTTTTGTTTTTACTACGCATGATGAGTAAACAAACCATGCATCCCAGTAATAGGATTCACTTGTGCATGTCATCTTTCCTTTGTGCGCAAGCAATTCCTTTTACAGGCATGCATGAATTGCGAACTTGTGCAAGCACACTAGAAATCTGCTTGTTCACGTGTATCGAACATATACAAGTTTTAAACTTGTGTTTGACCAATGCATATACACTCATTCACGGCTACAGGTGGGTATGGTTTAAAGAATTAGACTGCCCAGCAGGTGGACAACATAAACAGTTATAACAGGGAAATGAAGGGGACTCTGCAGCAGCAAGACTACCAGTGCCACTGTTATTAGAGTCGGTTAATAAGAAAAATTACTCCGATTCCAGAGAATCAGGAGAATTGGGACCATTGTGGCTACACTGTTATGGAAGGGGATCATGGTGGCCACATTTGTTATGTGACCCCCTGGCAGATGGGCCTCTAGCCATGGTGCTCACCTCAAGGAGAAAGGCAAAGAGGTTTAATCTTTGGGGGGCAGCCATCAAAGCTTTGCTTGGGTCACATGATGTATATTGACACTTGACTGAAGACTGATAAGGGTTACATATATAGAAGCAAGTAGATGCACTAAAGAAGCCATCCACCTGATGGCGAGGCTGAGTCACACATAAACACCGATCCCTAGCAGCTCGATCCCACTTCATGGATGTTGCTCTCCACTTACCTTCCACTCACAGGAGACTGGAGGAAATAAAGAGGAAGATTCCAGCTTTTTCTGTAACCTGTATCACCAGTGATCATCATAATGCAATGAGCAAAAAAACATATACATTATGCTTATTATTATCACTGTATTTTATACAATGTATCCCAACAGACTTTGCGCACAGTAGGGCACCAGCATATTATTCAGCACTGTATATTGCATAATGTGTGTACATTGCTAAACAAGCACAAAGAATGAGGTAAAGAAGACCCTGCAGGGGGAGGGGGGGGGGGATTAGGAGGCAAGGGAAATTCTTCTTGTGGTTTATCTTGGTGGGGGTCACTGTTAGGGACATTTTGGCTGAATGTCTAGGGTATCAATCAGACTAAAGAAAAATCAAAGAGTGAACTGGAAATGAATAACAGGAGATTAAGGGCAGGACATTAAAGCAATTTTGATCCATAAGAGAGAATAGAAATGCAACATGTTTGTCAGATGCAATCAGGGTAGATGTGAGAATCCGCTCAGCTGCCTGCACAGGCAGGCAGCCTTTTGACCATGGTTTAGGTTTGCTTGCTGCAGGACTCTGGAAAGGAGACCTTCTGTCAGTTGTGCAGCTTGTGTTTGCTGAGGGATTTGCATACATTAGTCATGCAAATCCGTTACCTGCCTTCTTTTGATGACTGGCACTATAAAAGCATTCTGCTCCCAGAATGCTTTGCTGGACATTTCCCTTCCATGGTCTGTTCCTGATGGACACTGCTGGAGTGTCAGCCATTGCTATCTAGTATAGTTAATTCCTGGGGGTTGCTTTAGGCTCCCCTTCTAGCCCAGTCAGGTTGTATTATCTGTTTTGCCTGTTCCGTCTGTCTTGTGTTTGGATCGCACAAGCCCTAGCGTTAGCGGCTGTGGATCCTTCTGATTGAGTCTGGAGTGTAGGTTGGAACAGCGGTTGTTTCTGCCTACCTCACCTGTTCTGTCTGCCGTGTGTTTGGATCGCACTCGCCCTAGCGCTAGTGCTGGGGATCCTTCTGTTCTGTCTCCTGGGATCGCGCTAGCCACTTTTCGCTAGCGCTGGGGATCCTTCTGTTCTGTCTTCTGGGATCGCGCTAGCCACTTTTCGCTAGCGCTGGGGATCCTTCTGTTCTGCTACTCTGTCTCCTGGGATCGCGCTAGCTACTTTTCGCTAGCGCTGGGGATCCTTCTGTTCTGCCTTCTGGGATCGTGCTAGCCACTTTTCGCTAGCGCTGGGGATCCTTCTGTCGCTTGTCCCTGTTTTCGTGTGTCTGTCTTGTCTGCTGCGCTTGCTGGAGGCTCGGTGAGGTAACCGTTAAGCAAGCGCTCGCGTCCTCTGTTTCATGTTTGTCTGTTAATGGTTAGTTAGGCGTGCTTGTCTCTATTGTGCTTATCACGTGGAGACCGCGCATAACCGCGTGCACTGTTGCGAATGAGTGCGGTGTTCGCGGTTAGCTAGCGTATTTCCTTATTGTATTATTTGCTGTGCCTTTGCTACTCTCGTGCTCCGCCTTGCTGTAACCTTGTGTCACGTCTGGCGATCGCACCTCTCGCGATCGCGTTCCTGCTTCTTATCTGCTGTGGTGTGTGCACAGTCGCGGGTTGGCGACTAATTTTATGCACACACACACACACAATCTGTCTCTGTGCTCACTCTCAATCGCTTCTCTTGCGATTGCGTTTCTTCCCTTCGTACAATTCCTGTCTGGCGTGTGTGGTGGGGCAGAGGAGCTGTTCCTCTGCACTCCACAGCTCCACCTGCCGACAGGAATTTCCCTCTGCAGGTGCATAGCACCTAGCCTGGGTGTCCGCAATTATACGCTTGTGGAGGAAATCCGCCGCGTCAGCGCACGTCTGGTGCGCTGACCACGGAGACGATTCCACAATCGTTACAGTAGAGCAGACAGACAGAGAGATAACTGGTCTAGTGGCAGATATGGGATATAATGACAGGTTTCTAGGAAAATAAGAAGCAGGGGAGGAAAAACTGGTCCTATAATATAACGCTGGCTTCAATACCACAAACACTAGTGAATCAGCAATACACAAAGTACAGTCCCAACTGTTTACAGAAGGCACAAGCAGGGGATATGTTTCCTCCAAGGCTGCTGAAAGGCTGGAGAATGGCTGAGATGCTGTTACATGGTTACATGATTATTTAGGCTTAAAAAAAGACACCTGTCCATCAAGTTCAGACTCACTGAAACTCAGTCGAGAGGAAAGAAAAGCCACAAGGGCAGAAATTCTCCCTGACTAGATGAAGGATTCACTCTACCCCTCCTAGCAATCATAGCTTTGGACTCCTTTCAAAGCAGGGAAAGGACCATACTACTCTTTAACGGCAAGTATAGAATTTTTCATAACTGTGGTAAGATATTCCACATCTCACCCACTCTTACTGTGAAGAACACAGTAGTAAAATCTCATCTCCTCCATGCACAGTCTGTGTACTGTTGTCTTTTGTACATAGGGATGAGCGTAATGACCTAATTACGAATTTCCGAAATTTCGCGAAATTACTACAATTACGATTTTAGCAGTAATCGAAATTTCGTAATTTTCGCAAATTACGCAAATTTTCGTAATTACGATTACGAAATTTAGTATTTTAAAGTTTGCAAAGGTTTCTATCCCTCTAGATGCCTCTGTAATCGAAATCTCACTCCCGTAATGACGAATTTCGTGTCTTCAACCGAAATTTTACTGTTTCAGGTTTGTAAGTGTTTCTATCCCTCTAGATGCCTAAAATTAATAGCACAGCCAGCCAGCCAGCCAGCCAGCCAGCCAGCCAGCCAGCCAGCCAGCCAGCCAGCCAGCCAGCCAGCCAGCCAGCCTCCTCCTCCTCCTCCTCCTCTCTCTCCCTCTCTCTCCCTCTCTCCCTCTTCTCCCTCCCTCCTCTCTCTCCCTCTCTCTCCCTCTCTCTCCCTCTCTCTCCCTCTCTCTCCCTCTCTCTCCCTCTCTCTCCCTCTCTCCCTCTCTCTCCCCTCTCTCCCTCTCTCTCCCCTCTCTCTCCCTCTCTCTCCCTCTCTCTCCCTCTCTCTCCCTCTCTCTCCCTCTCACTCTCTCTCTCTCTCTCTCTCTCTCTCTCTCTCTCTCTCTCTCTCTCTCTCTCTCTCTCTCTCTCTCTCTCTCTCTCTCTCTCTCTCTCTCTCTCTCTCTCTCTCTCTCTCTCTCTCTCTCTCTCTCTCTCCAGAGATCTGTAGTACTTCAAAACCATACTCACATTCATGACATGTCCAGGGATCAAACCCAGGCCAACCACATGGAAGACAGCTATGCTACCACCATACCACCAAACACACACTAAATAGACTGCTAACCTAAATCTTACTTGTAGACAGTCATATGAGACACATGCTGGGTGCAGGGCTTTGTGATTGGACCATGCGATAGAGTGAGGTGCAAAAATGAAATCATGCCTAGCAGAGGATGGTTTCACAGTGCTAAATGCTAGGCTGGCTGTGGTGCAATTGGTTAGTGTGTCTGGCTGGTAACAGCAAGGTTACAGGTTCAATTCCATCCAGGCATGTCTTTTCCTTTTGCGTTCAACAGTTGTCCAAACAGAGCCAACAGAGCCCCAGATAGCCATGTAGAGTTAGGGTCACAGCTAGCCTGGCTGTGGTGCAATTGGTTAGTGCGTCTGGCTAGTAACAGCAAGGTTACAGGTTCGATTCCATCCAGGCATGTCTTTTCCTTTTGCGTTCAACAGTTGTCCAAACAGAGTCAACAGAGCCCCAGATAGCCATGTAGAGTTAGGTCACTGCTAGCCTGGCTGTGGTGCAATTGGTTAGTGCGTCTGGCTGGTAACAGCAAGGTTACAGGTTCGATTCCATCCAGGCATGTCTTTTCCTTTTGCGTTCAACAGTTGTCCAAACAGAGCCAACAGAGCCCCAGATAGCCATGTAGAGTTAGGTCACAGCTAGCCTGGCTGTGGTGCAATTGGTTAGTGCGTCTGGCTGGTAACAGCAAGGTTACAGGTTCGATTCCATCCAGGCATGTCTTTTCCTTTTGCGTTCAACAGTTGTCCAAACAGAGCCAACAGAGCCCCAGATAGATAGCCATGTAGAGTTAGGTCACAGCTAGCCTGGCTGTGGTGCAATTGGTTAGTGTGTATGGCTGGTAACAGCAAGGTTTGATTCCATCCAGGCATGTCTTTTCCTTTTGCGTGCGCGCGCTGCGCCATTGAACCCCATGGGGTATTTTGCGTGCGTAAAACTTTACGCATGCAAAACTTTGTGCTCGGTGTTTGGACAACTGTTGAACTCAAAAGGAAAAGACATGCCTGGATGGAATCGAACCTGTAACCTTGCTGTTACCAGCCAGACACACTAACCAATTGCACCACAGCCAGGCTAGCTGTGACCTAACTCTACATGGCTATCTGGGGCTCTGTTGGCTCTGTTTGGACAACTGTTTGAACGCAAAAGGAAAAGACATGCCTGGATGGAATCGAACCTGTAACCTTGCTGTTACCAGCCAGACGCACTAACCAATTGCACCACAGCCAGCCTAGCATTTAGCATTGTGAAACCATCCTCTGCTAGGCATGATTTCATTTTTGCACCTCACTCTATCGCATGGTCCATGGTCCAATCACAAAGCCTGCACCCAGCATGTGTCTCATATGACTGTCTACAAGTAAGATTTAGGTTAGCAGTCTATTTAGTGTGTGTTTGGTGGTATGGTGGTGAGCATAGCTGTCTTCCATGTGGTTGGCCTGGGTTTGATCCCTGGACATGTCATGAATGTGAGTATGGTTTTGAAATACTACAGATCTCTGGGGAGAGAGAGAGAGAGAGAGAGAGAGAGAGAGAGAGAGAGAGAGAGAGGGAGGAGGAGGAGGGAGGAGGGAGGAGGAGGAGGAGGAGGAGGAGGAGGAGGAGGAGGAGGAGGAGGAGGAGGAGGAGGAGGAGGAGGAGGAGGAGGAGGAGTGAGGAGGAGGAGGAGGAGGAGAGCTGGCTGGCTGGCTGTGCTATTCATTTTAGGCATCTAGAGGGATAGAAACACTTACAAACCTGAAACAGTAAAATTTCGGTTGAAGACACGAAATTCGTCATTACGGGAGTGAAATTTCGATTACGAAATTGTAAATTACGATTTGAAAATTAATTACGAAATTACGAATTTGGGTCGTAATGTTAAATTTCGCATTCGTAATAAAAGCAGTTCGAAATTTCGAAAATTTCGGCTCATCTCTATTTGTACAGACCTAGGAATAAAAAGCTTGTTTGTCAAGTTTCAATTTGGCTGTAGATATTATTATACATATTAACCAGATCATCTCTCGTCATTTTCCAAGCTAAAATAGGCTCAGTTCACCCAGTTCAAGTGGGACAAGTCATCCTTTAGTTGCCCATTTTTTTCACCTGTTGTAAAGCTTTAATGCCCTTCCTACAGGGACGGCTCCAGGATTTTTTATTTATTTTTATTTTTTTTACAGAGGGTGCTGCTGTGCTGGATCCTCTGTTGGATTAGCTGCCTCATCTGTTTAGCCAAACAGTACCAAACACTACATTAATATGTAATCTCAAAACAGCTATAGTGTGTAACAGATCTTCTTACCCACATTATGGGTACCCCAACCTCTCCCACAGATTCCTGTGGAAAAACTGGGTTTGGTCAGGAGAGAAAAATCTGAGACTAACGAAAACCAGTGGGAAATGATAGCGTGCTAAGAGCACATTTATCCAACTGGAAAATGGATCCATTGATTCCTGCCAAGGTAGAATTCACTTAAAGGAATACTATCGATCCCCAAGTGTTCTAAAATGAAAGTGTGCAAATAATGTCTAAGTAGCTGTGTAAACATTTTCCTACTTTTCATGTTAAATATCAGAGGCAAAAACTATAATTTATTGAGGGTAGGATTTAGCTATATTGGGACAAATAAATTGCAGAAGGGGTGTCTGATATGCAACTCTGGCTGTGAATTGCAGCAGACTACAGAAAGCAAATATCAAACATATCAAACTCTGAAAGCAAAAACAGTATGAAATGCTGTGAGAATTAGTTACATTTCCTCTGCTCTCTTCAGACACTTCAGTCAGAAACACAGGACACAGGATCTGCAGCTGTTGGGAGCTCTCTTCTCTGTCACACACAGAGCTACACATAGAGTTAACTGATCAAGTGTGAGGGGAATTTCCCCTCTCCTCATGGCTCAGTCAGCCATCAGTTTTGGCGTCAGTAAACTTTGAAAGTATTTTGCTAACAGTAAACAATGAAGTTGCTACTAAAATGTATACACCAGTACTTAGCAGCACTTCCTAAACAATTCCTGTGTCGATTAAAAAAAATATGTGAATCAATAGTATTCCTTTAATCCCAAGAAAGTGTATACGATCACCATGCGCTAGGTGGGCAGTGCTTGTTTGAGCAGCGTGTCAGATGAGGGGTCCCTATACCCTCAGTAGTAGGTCAAATTATAAAGTATTACTGACACGCGCTATAGATCCTCAAATTACATAGTTACATAGTTATTTTGGTTGAAAAAAGACATACGTCCATCGAGTTCAACCAGTATAAAGGATACTCAGGTTTATTCACTAAATTTGATTCACAACCAATCACACAATCCATTCATTCTAAATCTCATAAAAAATCCTATCAGAAGGGCCCTTCTAAAAATTCTCAGCACTACGTGTGCACGAGGTCCATAAAAGATCCCTATGCGGGGTAAAAATGATTTCTTAAAACTTAATAGAGTATGGACTATTGCATGCAAAATAGTGTCCGTTTAATAGAGCATACACTGCAGTAATGTCCTCCAATATTCTTTCCTGTGGGTAGTAATCACTGCAAATACTAAATGACAGTCCGAGGTTTCTCCCAGTGCTGTATATAGTGTACACTCACAGTTTCGTAGTTGATATATGCGGATGGTACCTGTGTGTTTCCACACGTAGAATGACCAGTGGTCTCCCCGGTTTCACCGCCGTCAGCCCGGGTTCTCCTCTTAATAGCTGATATGCTCCGCCCGTGCTGGTAACTTGATGCAGCCTGCGTCACTTCCGGCTGTCAGACTCTGAAGTCCGCTCGCTGCTCTTCCGCCCAGCTCACTCCAGCGTGCACTGTTCTCTATGGGTGACGTCACCACTATTCCTTTAATCCATTTTCAAGCTGAATACATTTGCATGAACTTGGAATTATTTGCATTGTATTGATCATCCTAATTAGCCCACACTGCAGCTAGTTTACTATCTGTATAAGGATAGAATAATAACCTTTAAGGTACACAATAGAAAGTAGTAGGGATAAGCACACACTGCATCTACATTTTCATCAATGCAGAGTAACAGTTCATAATGTACATACTGGAGGTAACAGAAAACTATGCATACTGCAGCTCTCATTATTGTCATCTCCACTTAAAAAACAACTTTTTCTCACACAGGACACTAACAAGCTTCTTGTGCATGCCCTGATTATTTCACTACTAGACTATTGCAACCTCTTGCTCTGTGGCCGACATGCTAACCTTTTGCCCTGGCTACAGTCTATCATGAACTCTGCTGCACAATTCATCCACCTGTCCCCCTGCTTCTCCAACCCTATCCTACTCTGTCAGTCCCTTCGCTGGCTGCCAATTTTACAAAGGATACAATTGAAAATCCTGACTCTTGCCTACAAAGCTTTTTACAACCTAGCTCCTCCTTATTTCCAGGTACCATCCTACACGTAATCTCCAAACAGTTGTTAGTTTTGCATTGTTATACCTTGAATTTTGTTGTACAGCACCACGGAAGATGCTGGTGCCATATAGTAATAATAAATTATTGGCACAGAGTAACAGCTTACCTTGTACATACTGGAGGTAGCAGAGATCCTCACACTCTGAAGCTAGTTTACTATTGGTTCAAAAGAGTAACAGCTTATACTGTACATACTAGGAGTAGAACAGAAAGGCATAAACTACAGCACGATTACTATCAGTATAGACAGTAACAGCTTCTACTCCACATAATGGTGGTAGCAGAGATCTGGGCACACTACAGCAGATAGTGCACCTAACATTTTACAAGATCATTACAGGAAATTATACCTGCTGTCCTGGGCAGAGACATGAATTTGTCCATCTGTTCAATCAACCTTGTATATATATTTTAACTGAATGCTGCTAACTATGTGCCTGAGCCAGCCTGCATGGTAAGCAAATGCCTAATAATCTTCTAATGGCTTCTTAGGGACACTAAACAATCTTCTGTGTAGTTTATTGGTACTTTAAATGTTGCTTTGAAAGGTTCCGTTACTGTTTTATGCTGCAGCATAATATAGCTCTTTTTGTAGCAATATAATTGTAAGGCCAAACACAGAATGTTTTCTGCATCACCTAATGTGTCAAATATGTGGACCCAGAATGGGCAAAGTTCAGATCTGCCGAGTAAAACTTTTTCCATTCGATATTACTCACAGTAATCACACTGTGTACATTGTAACAAAATAAAGTTTACTTAAGATACTGAATTACCCCCCAGCCGTAATTTGAGGCGACATGGAGGACTTGTGGTCTAGTTAGCACAATGTTGGGTGTAGATATACAGATTGCATAGCAGAAAGAAAGAAGAAGCCAGGAAAGGAAGACAGCAAGTGTCAATGTTATGGGAAATTTAAAGGGTAAGTAAATAACGCATTGAAATGATATTTCCTCCGTTTGTGTTGCAGAAATACAAGTGAAGAATCTATTATGTAAAACATGCGATCTGAGTGAGCACCTGAGAAGAAGTAGTAACTGAGTGTGTCTGCATGGAATGAGCCAAGCATTAAGAAGTAAGAATCTGGAGCATGTTGTCCAGTAAGTAGTGCATTCTTCCAATGGTTGCAGAGTCTTCCGGCAATGTCCAAATTAAAAAAAAATTACATTATTTGTATTAGGGAAACAGTTAAAAATGCTATTTTATTGGGTGCTCTTTTCAACAGGACGCTGGCGGGCGTGACAGGGTTCGTCATTGGTAGGGGGGGTTAAGGTTACGCACCACCAGGGGGGTTAAGGTTAGACACCACCAGAGTGTCTTAGGGTTAGGAACCACCAAGGGAGTCTTAGGGTAAGGCATCATTAGAGGAAGGTTTCTGTGTGATTGTAGGATTAAATTAGGTCATAGTAAAAAAAAAAATTTGTAATTATTACGATGTTTTACTATATGAATTACATAGCAAAATATCTGTAATTTCACCAATATTCAACTATCGGCTAATTCTTGTGCCCTTTTGAGCGAGAGTCTCTATTAAATGTATGCTGGTTTTAGGGTTGTGAAAATGTGGATTGTTCTTCCATCAGAACGACTTCTAGTAAAAACAGTAGATAAGTTTAAGAAACCACAGAGTGTTTTCCTAACAGAAAGTTATTTAGAGTACACTTTATCTGATTTTAATTTAAAAGTCCGGATTTTTTTCACTTTTTAAAATTATATTTCAGGGCAGATTTTTATCTACAGTGTATTTTTTTTTCATTTTGTAAAATAAAAAATATAAACACAAAATTCTCATAACCTAATAATGTGGAGTAACAGTTCTCTAGTTTCTTAAGCTGAGATCAAGAAGATGTTGGATCTATAAATCATGGAAGCCATTTTTTTGTTTAGTTGGATTTCACCCAGAGCTGCAACCATATGAAGCCTAGTGTGATTTTTGTTTAGTAAAATAAACAGTATGTGTAATGTAAATACTGCTGATTAAAGAGTAAAATAGAATGCCTGTATTGGCATTGTTGGACTCGGCAGGCTCTTCTCACACAGCAGTGTGCCTTAACCAAAACATAAATAAAGTTTGTTATTGTTTTTCCCCAACATTGGCTCATTTAACTCTTTTAGTACTGGCAGGCTCTGGCCCCTTAAGGACCTGTGCTTTTTTTGCTGGAATTCTAGCTGTCAGGGGCAAACCCAGGATTTTCAAAGGGGGATTCCTTAAAGGTCTCCATCAGCCACACACAATACAGTATAATAATATGGTAGGATATCATGCTGGGTACACATAAAGCAATTTCCTATCCGAAGCGATAACCCAACAATGGGATCGTTTGCAGCTGTGCCAGAGTGACGGGGAAGATAGGGCGAGTAACTAAGATCTATACCTTGGTAGGGATAAGAGGCAGTAAATGGGGTGTAGATTTAAAGTATGTCCAGGAGAGGTTATGAGGTTTAATTTCATACTATAAATGTGTACAATTACTTGGGTCTCATTTTATTTTTCCTGCTATATAGTACGTAACACAAAGACAATGGAGCTGAACTTTGCCAAGGTATTTAGAAATCTGTTATTGTGTGGCCATAACAAAGGATCAGATGAATACACAGATCATTTCTTGGCAGATGATTTAAAACAAAGCTGAAGAATGTTGGAAGTACTGGTAAATGACAGTAAGGTGTACCTGAACTGAGGACCACTTTTGCAAACTAAAGCTAGAGGAAAGTGACCCTCATAAAAATAAATAAATACAAAATCTACTCCTATCTTTTATTTGCACATGTCATGCTGTATTAATTATAATGACTTTTTTTTAACATGTCAATTTTATTGATTTTAAACCAACAAATACAAACAAGTACAACATGTACTGTAAAAGAGATAATACAGTAAAGTCATCACTGAAATAGCTTATAAATGAGCAGGAGGGATAGATCGTCATAAATAACATATTGATTATAAATCACACAATTTGTACAGCAAGTGTACACAATATGTATATAACCAGTGTGAATGGACAAGCAAAAGATATATAACATAAATCTTAGTTAAGTACTACATATATTTACACATCCGCTGTAGTTCGTGGGCCGAGTCAATGATTAAGAAAGAAGCAGAGGGGGGAGGAAGAAAAGAAGAAGAAGAAGAGGGAGACGAGGAAGGGAAGAGAAAAGAGAGAGGAAAGAAGAAGAAATCTCCGGTGCACGCCTCCTTATCCGGTTCAGCGCCGCAGTGCCGAAAATCTCATGCATCCGAGCAACGTTCACCTCCCATTCATTCGCCTATAACTTTATTGCTACTTATCACAATGAATTGATCTATATCTTGTTTTTTCCGCCACTAATTAGGCTTTCTTTAAGTAGTACATTTTGCTAATAATTATTTTTTTCTAAATCTATTTTAACAGGAAGATTAAGAAAGAAATGAAAAAAATTCATTATTTCTCAGTTTTTGGCCATTATAGTTTGAAATTAATATACACTACCGTAATTAAAACTCATGTATTTTATTTGCCCATCTGTCCCGGTTATTACACCGTTTAAACAATGTCCCTATCACAATTTATGGTGCCGATATTTCATTTAGAAATAAAGGTGCTGTCAGGCATGGACTCACCCCCACCGCCAGCGGTAGTACGAACGCCGCGCTCGCGGCTGACGTCATCGGGACCCCGAACTTCCGGTCTGTCCCGGCGGCCTCCTCCTCCGCTCAACGGGTCACTAGGAGCATGTCTCAGCAGGGCAGGGCAACGCGCGCACGCACGGAGCGTCACGCCCTTTATGCCCTGAGAAGGAGGATCCCATGAGCAGATTGCCGGGACAGTTGCCGCCCCTTTTCTGACGTCATCGGGGGGGTGGAGATTGCTGAAGTGACAGTCTGCATTTAAGCAGCAGACTGTCAGTATTCTGTGTCCGCTGTAGCGATCACACCTGTGTTAGCTCTCGGATCCACAGTATACCTATATATTGGTGCGGCCAATATATAAGTACTGGAAGACCATACCATTGTGATTTATCTGTGCCTTTGACCTTTTTGCCTGTTTCTGACCTTGCTCTTGCCTCATCCTCTTGTACTTCTGCCGATCTTATCTCCTGTTGCCGACCTTGCCTTGTCTCTCGTTTTCGCCTCTGAACTTGTGATACTGTACCTTGATATTTCTGATCTCCTGTTGCCGAACCCCGGCACGCTCTTAGACTCCGCCTTAGCCTCCTGATATTGTACCTTACTTGCCTGTGTGTGTACGACCTGGCCTGTCCGACCTCGAGAACCGACCTTGCTGTCAGAGGCGGTTCCTCGCACTGACAGTGACCCTTCCTATTTAGGGTCACTTTCAGTATATCCTTCCTGCTGGCTGCCCGACTCCTTCTGTCTAGGAGAGCTTGGGCTGCGGAAGGAATTTGTACAGTACGCCTTGCTGTACTGAGGCCTAGTCCTCTAGTGTTACTGTTGCACCAATCACTACACTCTTTAGGTGCCAGAGGTTAGTTTATATATCGGATTGTCGGTGAGACTGCAGCTCACTTATAATCAGATATATATCTGCATTCCGGTGATACTGCAGATTACCGGTAATCAGACTCTCTCTGGGCCTATCTACCTTCACAGAACGTGACAGTACAGCGGACCAGTAATATGGATGCTCTGGTCCAGCAGGTTAACAACTTGACGACAGCCGTCGCTCAATTAAACCAGACCGTTAAAGATCAACAGGTCCAGCTTAACCGTCTAGCAGAAGTTGTGCAAAACCTGCAGGCACCAGTTAATCCCACTCCTGTTTTGCCAGTTGAACCCAAAATGTCGTTACCCAAGTTGTTTTCAGGGGAACGCTCCGATTTCCGTAATTTCCGGGATCGGTGTCAATCATATTTTCAAATGCGTCCCATTTCCTCTGGTTCTGAATTGCAAAGGGTCACGCTCATAAAAACCCTTTTGCAAGGAGACTCACAGACATGGGCCTACAGTTTACCCGTGGGTCATGAGGCTCTTACCTCTGTAGAGAATTTTTTCGAAGCCATGGCGGTCGTATATGACGATCCAGATACTTCCGCCACCGCTGAGAGGAGACTAAAAAGACTCAAACAGGGTCAGAACTCAGTGGAAATCTATGCTGCAGAATTCCGCAAATGGTCATTTTCCACCAGGTGGGAGGCGCAGTCTCTCTTGGATCGCTTCCTAACAGGGTTGTCTGATTCTGTGTCAGAATTAATGTTGAGTCATCCTGAACCTAGAACTTTAGATGAGGCTATAAGTCTTGCTATCAAGATAGACCGCAGAGTACGGTTTCACAGGTCTACCAGGCAACGACCCTTCATGCGCTCACAGCCTTCCACAAGTTTTGCCTCTTCCTCTTCTACTGAGGAGCCCATGCAGCTGGGTCACTCTAAACTATCTGAGACAGAGAAATTAAGAAGGAGGAAGGAGGGTTTGTGTTTATATTGTGGGGACAAAGGTCATATCGCCTCTGTTTGTACCAAGAAGCCGGAAAACTTCTCCGCCTAGGGTTAGTCGGGGGTACTACCCTGGGCGAGAATTCCATACCTCCAAAAGATAAAATCCTATTTCCTATTTCCATTTCTTGGGACAAACAAAACATTGCACTGCAGGCCTTTGTTGATACGGGCGCCGCAGCCAATTTTATGGATTTTAATTTAGCACTTAAATTAGGCATTCCAGTGGTTCCTCTTGAGAGACGCATTATAGTCACTGCAATTGACGATTCCCCATTACAAGGTAGTCAACCTGTCTCTATTACTCCTGAATTAATCTGTACCGTTGGGGTATTACATTGTGAAAAATTACGATTTTACCTTATCAGAATGCCTTCTTGCTCGATTATACTGGGGCTTCCCTGGCTACGGCTACATTCTCCACAGATCGATTGGGCTTCTGGTCAGTTGCTGTCTTGGTCATCCTACTGTCAGAAGCACTGCATATCAAAATGCCCTCTTCGTGCCACTCACTTAACTCCGCAATGTTTACCTCAGCCTTATAGCTCCTTTGCCGATGTGTTCTGTCCTCGATCGGCCGATTCACTACCTCCTCACAGGCCTTATGATTGCCCAATCGAGCTTAGACCAGGAACCATGCCCCCTAGAGGTCATCTTTATAATCTCACAGGACCTGAAAAGGTGGCCATGAGGGAGTACGTTCAGGAGAACTTAGATAAGGGGTTCATTAGACCCTCTAGATCTCCCGCGGGGGCAGGATTCTTCTTCGTGAAGAAAAAAGATGGGGGGCTGCGTCCCTGCATCGACTATCGAGCCCTTAATGCCATAACGATAAAGAACCGTTACCCACTTCCCCTGATTGATGACCTTTTTTCTCAGGTCACAGGTGCCCAGATCTTCACTAAACTAGATCTCAGGGGAGCTTACAATCTGGTCAGAATCAGACAGGGTGACGAATGGAAGACGGCATTTAATACTCAGGATGGGCATTACGAATACCTAGTCATGCCCTTCGGTCTGTGTAATGCCCCCGCTGTTTTCCAAGAATTAGTTAATGACATTTTTAGGGAGGTGGTGGGGAAATTTGTGGTCGTTTATTTGGACGATATTCTGATCTTTTCTCGCAATATCAAGGAGCATAGGTCTCAGGTCCAATATGTATTACAAAAGTTACGGGAGAATTCATTATATGCCAAGTTGGAAAAATGTTTGTTTGAGATCAATGAAGTTCCATTCCTTGGCTATATCATTTCCAGATCTGGGTTAGCTATGGATAGCAGTAAAGTTGCGGCAGTTTTGGACTGGCCGCAACCAGTTGGTCTAAAAGCTTTACAACGTTTTCTGGGTTTTGCTAACTATTACAGGAAATTTATAAAGGGGTACTCTGCTCTGGTAGCTCCCCTTACTGACATGACTAAGAAAGGGGCTAATGTTAACAATTGGTCTCCTGAAGCCATTTCTGCTTTCTCGAGTCTTAAAACTGCTTTTTGTTCTGCTCCCATTTTGCACCATGTCGATTCATCCAGGCCATTCATCGTGGAGGTAGACGCATCAGAAATTGGGGTTGGGGCAGTCTTGTCACAGTACTCCGGATCACAAGGGAGACTTCACCCTTGCGCATTTTTTTCGAAAAAATTTTCTGAGGCAGAGAGAAACTACGATATTGGGAACAGGGAGCTATTGGCTGTAAAATTGGCTTTTGAAGAGTGGCGACACTGGCTGGAGGGGGCGGAACATGTTATTACGGTCTATACAGATCATAAGAACTTGGAATATCTGAAGGGGGCTAAGAGGTTAAATCCCAGACAGGCACGGTGGTCTTTATTCTTTTCTAGGTTTGATTTCATCATCACGTTCAAACCTGGAAGTAAAAATATCAAGGCTGATGCTCTTTCACGATGCTTTGACATTGAATCAGTACTGCCCTCCGAACCAGAGCCAATTTTATCCGAGAAGGTGGTGTTAGCCAGTATAGACTCTATGGAGGATATTGCATCTGTTCTGCTTCCCTACCAACAGGATAGTCCTGCAGGGAAACCGTCCGATCTCATGTTTGTACCGTTACAGTTCAGATTACAAATACTTCAATTCTTTCATGCTCATAAGCTAGCTGGTCACCCTGGAGTGGCTCGAACTAGAGAATTATTGTCCAGGAGCGTCTGGTGGCCTTCTTGGAGGAGTGATGTCGAGGATTTTGTTGTATCTTGTTCAGTGTGCTCACGGAGTAAACCCTCACATGTATCTCCGGTGGGTACCCTCCAGCCGCTGCCCATACCCTCCGAGCCCTGGACTCATGTATCCATGGATTTTGTGGGGGAGTTACCACCCTCGGACGGTAATACGGTGATCTGGGTCATTGTTGACCGATTCTCTAAAATGGCCCATTTTGTACCTTTGAAGAAACTTCCTTCCGCTAAAGAACTTGCTGACCTTTTCGTAATCCACGTTCTTCGTCTTCACGGGGTTCCTGAAAACATAGTATCTGACAGGGGGGTGCAGTTCGTTTCGGAATTCTGGAGAGAATTTTGCAAGGCACTGGGAATCACCCTCTCCTTTTCTTCTGGGTTTCATCCCCAGACCAATGGGCAAACGGAGAGAATGAATCAGTCCTTGGAACAGTATCTCCGATGTTATGTGGCTGACAATCAAACGGAGTGGGTTCAGTACTTACCATATTCTGAATTTGCCCATAATAATCTTCGGAGTTCTTCCTCAGGGTTTTCACCTTTTCAAATTGTCAATGGAAGGTCCCCAAGGTTTTCATCACTCCCTGTCAGGACCTCACCTTTCCCTGCTCTGGAGGTCTGGCAAGAGACGCTAAGATCTCTTTGGAGGGAGGTTAATAATAATTTAAAGAAAACAGTGTCGGTCCAGAAACAACAGGCTGACCGAAGGCGTTCTCCCGAGTGGGAGTTTTCTCCCGGAGATCTTGTCTGGATCTCTACTCGGCACATCGCCTTACGACAGCCATCAGCAAAACTGGGACCTAAATTTATAGGTCCATATCCTATAACTAAAAGGATCAATCGGGTATCTTATCAAGTAACATTACCTCAGTCAATGCGGGGAGTAAGAACATTTCATGTGTCATTACTGAAACCCGCAGTACATGCGGACTCTGGTCCTCCTCCTGTGCTTGTTGACGGTGAACCTGAATATGAGGTTGAGAGAATTCTGGATTCCCGATTTGTTCAGAATTCTCTTCAATACCTGGTTCATTGGAAGGGTTATGGCCCGGAGGAGAGATCCTGGGTACCAGCACATCAATTTCATGCACAGGAACTCATACGAGAATTTCATGATACTAATCCTGATAGACCTTCATTGGCGCGTTCGGAGACCACGCCTCAGGGGAGGGGTAATGTCAGGCATGGACTCACCCCCACCGCCAGCGGTAGTACGAACGCCGCGCTCGCGGCTGACGTCATCGGGACCCCGAACTTCCGGTCTGTCCCGGCGGCCTCCTCCTCCGCTCAACGGGTCACTAGGAGCATGTCTCAGCAGGGCAGGGCAACGCGCGCACGCACGGAGCGTCACGCCCTTTATGCCCTGAGAAGGAGGATCCCATGAGCAGATTGCCGGGACAGTTGCCGCCCCTTTTCTGACGTCATCGGGGGGGGTGGAGATTGCTGAAGTGACAGTCTGCATTTAAGCAGCAGACTGTCAGTATTCTGTGTCCGCTGTAGCGATCACACCTGTGTTAGCTCTCGGATCCACAGTATACCTATATATTGGTGCGGCCAATATATAAGTACTGGAAGACCATACCATTGTGATTTATCTGTGCCTTTGACCTTTTTGCCTGTTTCTGACCTTGCTCTTGCCTCATCCTCTTGTACTTCTGCCGATCTTATCTCCTGTTGCCGACCTTGCCTTGTCTCTCGTTTTCGCCTCTGAACTTGTGATACTGTACCTTGATATTTCTGATCTCCTGTTGCCGAACCCCGGCACGCTCTTAGACTCCGCCTTAGCCTCCTGATATTGTACCTTACTTGCCTGTGTGTGTACGACCTGGCCTGTCCGACCTCGAGAACCGACCTTGCTGTCAGAGGCGGTTCCTCGCACTGACAGTGACCCTTCCTATTTAGGGTCACTTTCAGTATATCCTTCCTGCTGGCTGCCCGACTCCTTCTGTCTAGGAGAGCTTGGGCTGCGGAAGGAATTTGTACAGTACGCCTTGCTGTACTGAGGCCTAGTCCTCTAGTGTTACTGTTGCACCAATCACTACACTCTTTAGGTGCCAGAGGTTAGTTTATATATCGGATTGTCGGTGAGACTGCAGCTCACTTATAATCAGATATATATCTGCATTCCGGTGATACTGCAGATTACCGGTAATCAGACTCTCTCTGGGCCTATCTACCTTCACAGAACGTGACAGGTGCATTTTTTCAATTTGCGTCCATCACTATTTATAAGCTTATAATTTTAAATAATATAATAACATACTTTCTTGACATGCATATTTAAAAAGTTCAGACCCTTGGGTAACTATTTATGATGTTTTTTTTTTATTGTATTTTTTTTTATTTTTTTTTTAATGAAAAGTGTATGTGGGTAATTTTTGGTGTGGGAGGGAAATTGCTAATTTTAAATGTAAGATAATGTAATTCTTTAATTAAAACTGTGTGTGGGTGCAGTTTACTATTTGGCCGCAAGATGGCCACAGTGAGAAAAGTCCTGGATGCGAACGATGTCGCATCCAGGAACTTACGGTAAATGCAGGGGAGTTGTTTCCTGGGGGGCAGAAATACCACGCTCTCTGGATAGAAAGCGTCGGTATTTCTGCGAGGAAGTTAGATCGGTGAATGGGAATTATATTCCCATTCACTGATCGGGGGGCTAGCGGCGGGTGCGCGCGCCCGATTGCGCGCACCACGCAGGGAAAGTAGCAGTGCCTTTCTGGACGAGAAAGCTCGTCCAGAAAGGCCGAACTGGTTATAACAAGATCTATTGAGGATAAAGTTAAAGAATATCTTTGATAAATGCATAATAAAATGAAGTATTTCCAATTATTCCTCTGGACCGGAGGACTTCAACATTGTTGTACCAAGGGGCCCAAATTTTGTCAAATCTCTGAGGGCAATTACAGCTCTTGTATGTTAGACGGTACAAAGGTAGAGATTTCATAATTGTGCTATAATGACTTTTTAATCTGTGACAAGCTGGAATTGCAGCTAACATGTGACTTCACTAGCACCCTCATCATTACAAAGACAAAAGACATACAAACAAAGCTAAACTAGCTTCAGTCAACCCCAGGACCAGTTACCAAACGTCAATAGTTGTCAACAAACAAAGGGCATACGCTAGAGCAGCAGAGGCCAAGAGGATAAAGGCCTCTTCTCCAAAGAAAAATCCAAAGTGTACTCCCAGCTGCAAAGCAAGATTAAAGTAATAGCTGAATCACTGATAGCAGAAACTCAGTGGCGTAACTAAGGGGCTTGGGGCCCCAGTGTGAGTTTTACATGGGGCCCCAAGCACTCTATTGATATGGAGCCCCAAAATCTGCATTTAGATTAAGGAAACAGTTTAAGGATTACCACTATGCAATGCACAAAAAGGTGTTCATTACCAGCAGAACACCAATGCAAAGCTAGTAAGATGGATGATGGAGGTGCCCTAGTGGGCCCCTCTGGTCCAGTGGCCCCTGCATCCACTATTGCTGTGCCACTGCAGAGACGAAAAAGTACTGGAAGTGACTATGGGAGTAAAATAATGTGCATAACACCAACAGTTTCAAGATCAGTAAGTAAAACATAGAAATCTTTAAGAATAGCTGTTACCATCACAGTAGCAGGCATCCAGGTTCAAAATATGAAGAGCTGGACATTACGTAGCCCTGATGTGATTCATATCTACTGGCTGAAAGTACTGTGCAAGAAACCTGGTAGCATAGATGAACCACCTGCTAGCACCAGGCTCCCACCCACACTGGCTACCCCAAAGAAGAACAGTGCTAGTCAACATGAAAGGCCCACAAAATAGACAGCATCCTCCATCTTATAGCCAATAGTCTACCTTCTTACAAAATGGAAAGTTCTATCTGTCATCATAACTGCCAAGCTGCAGGCCCTTATGGACCAATACATGCAAAAAGTTCAAAAGGGCATTTGGGACAACAGTTGCTCCTCCTAGACAGAGAAGTTATCCAGGACTCAACAGAGAACCTTCCTGAAGAACTCAGTGTGACACTGAAAGACAACACTGAAAGTTAACTCTAGACAGTTAGCAGAAGTGTTCATCAGGTGCAGCACATATGAAGGTGAAGAACTGTCTACACTTCCATTCTTCATAGACCTGAATTCCTTCAGCCAGCTAATCACAAAGACTGGAAATTGATACAGATGGAAAAGTAGAACCACCATTGTGAGGATATATGTGATGATGATGATGATGATAGGTGCGGTAATATGCAGAACATAGCAGCCACATGATATCGCAGCTAGTTATGATGTTGGGATAATACGGAAGCCATATGTTTCATTTTTCTGCCTGTGTCTTGTGTATGTCTGCTACGAGGAAGCTGTTACCTTGGGTGCTAGCCTGGGGCAAGGAAATGGCTCATTAGGCCACTAGCAGTCACCTTTGATCTGCTGTCTCAGGTGTGATTGTCTGTGAAACTACATTTGCTTTGTGTTCCTGGGGTAGCAAAGAACTGCTAATTAGCAGCCACTTGAGGAAGCTAACACAGGAATGTTTGAAATTTGCATATGACAGCCTACTGGAAGTGGGTGAAGGGTTGAAGTCCTTTTGATACAATTTGTACCTCTGGAAATTGAATTATGTCTAACTAGTTCCCCCGTCCAAACGGGCTTGCAGCCTCAAGGCAAATATTCCAGCATAAAAGGCAGGGGCAAATACCTAAAATCAGTCCACTCCTGACGGTAGCTGAAGCTGGACTCCCGGTCCAAGCTAAGTGGCTCCTGGTCCAACCAGAACTGTGTCCGTCCACAAAAACCAAGTCCAAGGTTCTTCTATCTTGATCCCTGTTTATGTTGGGTGAGCAAATAGCCTTGTGTGTATCTTTGTAACTTTTATCATTGTAATTTTTACTTTGCTTTTGTAAATCTTTTGTATATATTATTTTCTGCATTGTTCCACTTTTTTCCTGGAATATTAAATCGTTATTTAAGAAGTTTGACTTCTGCTGTACTAAACTAACACTCATAGCCTAGAAGAGACTGAAGTGAAACTGTGTTTAAGTCCATGCCTGATTGTACGTTTGGGCAACCCTATGAGAACCCGTATGAGATTGTAATTGCATTGTGTGTATGGGCACTGTTGCGCTCGACAGCAGAGTGGCTAACAGTATAGTTCGGAACGACTGTTAGTGGTTTTGCTGCACTACAGTGTAACTTGCATTACAAGTCAGTGCCTGATTGTGCCATGTTACTGTACAACTGTACTGTTTGTGTGGGTGCGTGGCGTTCCCGTATTCGGCCTAAAGCACAAAGCTGACCCGAATACGAAAACGCGGGTTGCGCACTAAGCACTAGACAGCTGAGTGGACGTGTCTATCAACAGCTAGTGGTGGCAGTGAGAAGTGGCTGGGGTCCCAGCCTTGTTTGTAGCTTGAATAAGGCTACTCCCCGCTTGATCTGGTCAAACCCGCAGTCGGGAACCGTATATATGCAGGCGGGTCAGTTTCTGACAACCATCATCCACCTACTACCCATGGGTAACATCAAGATGTGTGCAAACAAGACATGGACTCCCTGATCTACCCAACTGTCAGGGCAGGGAGAGAAGAAAAGAACAATCGAGAGCCCCCGATAGTGTGATATTGTAACACAGTGGACGTCAAATGGTTATAGTAAAAGGATTATACTCACAAGTGTGGGTTGCCACGTTCAGGCAACCACTTATAGTACAGACGGGGAAATTAGGCCTGTCCCCGCTCAGACTAAAAAGTCGCTCTCTGTGTAGAAGAAAAAAGATGTCCACACCTATCCACCAGGTGGATGTATCACGTAATGAAAAAACAGAGGCGCCAACAGGATAAAAATGATGCCAATTAAAACCAAATAAAAAGTGGGTGGCACTGGTGGATTTGCCTTCCCCACAAAAATAACCACCACAATATATGGTAATAGATATAAATTTTAATCAATTTCAAACTCCCAACAACAATTAATCTGCAACGCGTTTCACGGGACACAAGCCCGCTTCCTCAGGCAAAACACATAAAAGCAGGAGCAACTGAAATAAAAATAAAAAATAATAAAAAATATAAAATAAATAAAACATAATAAAAAACTTCAAAAACTACATGTGCAAATGACAATATGCAAAGAGTAATGATCCATCCGGATCAAAGACGAAAAACAATAATTCATCAAATCCACAGTATAATCCAAAGCATAAATCGCATAAATCGTATAAATCACAAGCATGAATCGCATTAGTGACCAACAGACTCCATATATAAAAAAAGGGTCAATCTATATAATATTAAATTGGTCGATGGCGATTGTCCGTGTGGCCTCTTTAAGAACATACCATCAGATAAACAACCCTCTATAATCTATTCGATTTGTCCTTTAGGTATTGAACATTCAATCATTGGCGAATGGACCATAACGGCTAGGTTGATATGGTGGACCAATTGTATATTTATATGCATATGGAGGTAAAAATGATGAAAAACACACAAATAATAATCATAGCCATTGTACTGTATGCCATTTCCCAACTAAGGGGCAGTGAATATCTATTGGCTCATGAGAGAAACGTTTTTTTTGGGGGGGGGGGGCTCGTGAGGAGAGGAGAGTGAGATATGTGAAATACTGGAGAGGAATAGAGTGAGGAGGGGGGGAGAATCATTAGCTCCTAGGGAGGAAGAGAGCATGGTGGGCGATCATAGCAATGAAGGGAAGTGAATGCTGTGTTGTATGGAGGCCATAAGTTAAGGATGCCATGGTGCTAATCCTGGCTGGAGAGCAGCTATAAGTGTGGTAGATATAAGTAAATAGTGAGCGGCAAGTGGAGAGGACTAAAAAGACTTACCCCAGCAGTGGTCAGTACTAGCGTGGCGCCTCTGTTACGTACGGGCGGCGCGCCAGCTACTAAATACCCTCTTAATTGAGGTGGATAGCGGCAGCTACAGGTGGGCGTGTTCCGCTGTATGTTGAAATGAATGCTGCAGAAGTCTGTCCAGCCATTGGGTACTCGCTCTGGGCGGATATACGTCATCTGAGGGCATATGCCTTACGCAGCCATGTTAATTGAGGCTGTCCCTCCGTAATTGGGCGGAATTAAAACGTCACACACGGGCTAATGCCTGAGCGGCATGTTGTAGATGCATAAATTGCAGGAAAAAGAGTTAAGCTTCACACGAGATGAGCCTTAGATAGTGTAAACAATTTATATGTAAATATAAATGATGAAATTGAAAAGGTTAAAGTTTGCAGATGTTTTGTATTGCGTATATCCCCATCTAGTGGATGAAAATGATATTGTTACTGGAGCTGCGATTTACTGAAAAACTGGATTTCCATACAATGGTTCATGTATGGAGTATACACAAATCCCGTGTATTCATACATGTAGGGCTAAATGGGTGCATGGTGGGTAGAGAGGGGATTAATTAGTTAATTATATAGTCTGATATATAAAGATAGAGGAACATACAATAATATATAGATACATATGGTATAGGTTACAGCAACATAAGCCTAAAAATAGCTCAACAACAGTAATAAAATAACATAACATAAGATATAGATAAAAATTAAATAAAAATTGTAGATAAAAGAGAGCAACCAGGTGAGACCTATAAACAATACAAATAAATAAATAATGAATCATAAATTAATTATAAATTAAGCCTACCCTGAATGGTGTGTGCTAATGTGCAGGGTGTGCATGATTGTCAATTGGTGTCTGTATAGTACATAACTCTAAATCAGTGAGCGGACTAGGTAACCATCTATTGTCTCGGGGCTGAAAAAAGGTGTAATCAGAACTGCAGTGTGGAGTACTCCATTATGTCCCATGGTAGCTATATGATTACCGATAAGGGTACTCCTAGAACGTTTTCTCCAATTGTTCATTTAAGCCTAAAGGAACCAAGGTTTTCAGGGTCTGGATCCAGAACATTTCTCTATTTTTGAGTGTCTGGATCGCATTTGGTATCAGGGGATTGATGTGCTCAAGAGCAGTGAAAGTGACCCCTGTTGGGTCTCTATTGTGGATTGAATTGAAGTGCCTAGATAGGCCATGTGTGGCGAGGCCTTTCAGAATGTTGCGTTTGTGTTGGCCAATTCTCTCTCGTAATTGTTGGCTAGTGCGTCCTACATATTGTAGCCCACAGGGGCAGGTGGCTACATAGATAACCAATCTGGAGTCACAGTTGATGTGTTTCTTAATCGGGTAAAGGACCTTGTTACTGAATGCTACCAAGTGATCCGTGTTCGTTAGAAATGTACAGGCTAAACAACGTGTTTTATTGCATGCATGGGACCCTGCTGGTAAAGATGGTGTCTTAGTATTGTCCCTAATTTTGCTGGGTGCCAATAGACTGCGGAGGTTGGGGGCTCTACGAAATGTCATAATGGGTCTTTTGGGAATGCATCCTCTTAAGTATGGATCTTGTTGTAATATTTCCCATCTGTGGTTCAGAATATTTTTTATGGTTGTGTGTTGGGCATTATATTTAGTAATGAATCGTAGTACATTTTATTTATATTAACACACAATTATTGTTCCTTCATGGATACCATTTACCAACAGATAGGGGGCACGGCCATGGGAAGTAGCTTTGCGCCCAGCTACGCCAATCTGGCTATGGGTCTACTTGAAACCATCTACATTTACAATAACAATCCATTTCGAGAACATCTTGTGCTATACAAACGATACATTGATGATTTGGTTTTCATATGGCAGGGTGATACATCACTCATCTCAGACTTTCTCAATTACCTAAACTCCAATAGAGCCAAACTATCCTTCACCTCACAATTTAGCAATACATCGCTGGAATTTTTAGACCTAATCCTATTTCACGACGAAGGAAAAATCAAGACTAAAACATATTTTAAACAGGTCGATTCCAACAGCTATATTCACTTCAATAGTTTTCATTATAAACCATGGACTATTAACACTCCATACAACCAATTCAAACGGATACATAGAAACTGCACGGATATACAGGACTATGACATACAATCAAAAATTTTAGTTGAAAAATTCAAGGAAAGGAAATACCCCAAAAAACACATACAGAACGCAAAAATTAGAGCCAAATACCCCCGGACCCCGAAAACTCAGGACATTACAGTGCCAAATAGCTCAGAAAATGTACTACGATTCATTACTAAATATAATGCCCAACACACAACCATAAAAAATATTCTGAACCACAGATGGGAAATATTACAACAAGATCCATACTTAAGAGGATGCATTCCCAAAAGACCCATTATGACATTTCGTAGAGCCCCCAACCTCCGCAGTCTATTGGCACCCAGCAAAATTAGGGACAATACTAAGACACCATCTTTACCAGCAGGGTCCCATGCATGCAATAAAACACGTTGTTTAGCCTGTACATTTCTAACGAACACGGATCACTTGGTAGCATTCAGTAACAAGGTCCTTTACCCGATTAAGAAACACATCAACTGTGACTCCAGATTGGTTATCTATGTAGCCACCTGCCCCTGTGGGCTACAATATGTAGGACGCACTAGCCAACAATTACGAGAGAGAATTGGCCAACACAAACGCAACATTCTGAAAGGCCTCGCCACACATGGCCTATCTAGGCACTTCAATTCAATCCACAATAGAGACCCAACAGGGGTCACTTTCACTGCTCTTGAGCACATCAATCCCCTGATACCAAATGCGATCCAGACACTCAAAAATAGAGAAATGTTCTGGATCCAGACCCTGAAAACCTTGGTTCCTTTAGGCTTAAATGAACAATTGGAGAAAACGTTCTAGGAGTACCCTTATCGGTAATCATATAGCTACCATGGGACATAATGGAGTACTCCACACTGCAGTTCTGATTACACCTTTTTTCAGCCCCGAGACAATAGATGGTTACCTAGTCCGCTCACTGATTTAGAGTTATGTACTATACAGACACCAATTGACAATCATGCACACCCTGCACATTAGCACACACCATTCAGGGTAGGCTTAATTTATAATTAATTTATGATTCATTATTTATTTATTTGTATTTTTTATAGGTCTCACCTGGTTGCTCTCTTTTATCTACAATTTTTATTTAATTTTTATCTATATCTTATGTTATGTTATTTTATTACTGTTGTTGAGCTATTTTTAGGCTTATGTTGCTGTAACCTATACCATATGTATCTATATATTATTGTATGTTCCTCTATCTTTATATATCAGACTATATAATTAACTAATTAATCCCCTCTCTACCCACCATGCACCCATTTAGCCCTACATGTATGAATACACGGGATTTGTGTATACTCCATACATGAACCATTGTATGGAAATCCAGTTTTTCAGTAAATCGCAGCTCCAGTAACAATATCATTTTCATCCACTAGATGGGGATATACGCAATACAAAACATCTACAAACTTTAACCTTTTCAATTTCATCATTTATATTTACATATTGTAAATTGTTTACACTATCTAAGGCTCATCTCGTGTGAAGCTTAACTCTTTTTCCTGCAATTTATGCATCTACAACATGCCGCTCAGGCATTAGCCCGTGTGTGACGTTTTAATTCCGCCCAATTACGGAGGGACAGCCTCAATTAACATGGCTGCGTAAGGCATATGCCCTCAGATGACGTATATCCGCCCAGAGCGAGTACCCAATGGCTGGACAGACTTCTGCAGCATTCATTTCAACATACAGCGGAACACGCCCACCTGTAGCTGCCGCTATCCACCTCAATTAAGAGGGTATTTAGTAGCTGGCGCGCCGCCCGTACGTAACAGAGGCGCCACGCTAGTACTGACCACTGCTGGGGTAAGTCTTTTTAGTCCTCTCCACTTGCCGCTCACTATTTACTTATATCTACCACACTTATAGCTGCTCTCCAGCCAGGATTAGCACCATGGCATCCTTAACTTTTGCCCTCCATACAACACAGCATTCACTTCCCTTCATTGCTATGATCGCCCACCATGCTCTCTTCCTCCCTAGGAGCTAATGATTCTCCCCCCCTCCTCACTCTATTCCTCTCCAGTATTTCACATATCTCACTCTCCTCTCCTCACGAGCCCCCCCCAAAAAAAACGTTTCTCTCATGAGCCAATAGATATTCACTGCCCCTTAGTTGGGAAATGGCATACAGTACAATGGCTATGATTATTATTTGTGTGTTTTTCATCATTTTTACCTCCATATGCATATAAATATACAATTGGTCCACCATATCAACCTAGCCGTTATGGTCCATTCGCCAATGATTGAATGTTCAATACCTAAAGGACAAATCGAATAGATTATAGAGGGGTGTTTATCTGATGGTATGTTCTTAAAGAGGCCACACGGACAATCGCCATCGACCAATTTAATATTATATAGATTGACCCTTTTTTTTATATATGGAGTCTGTTGGTCACTAATGCGATTCATGCTTGTGATTTATGCGATTTATGCGATTTATGCTTTGGATTATACTGTGGATTTGATGAATTATTGTTTTTCGTCTTTGATCCGGATGGATCATTACTCTTTGCATATTGTCATTTGCACATGTAGTTTTTAAGTTTTTTATTATGTTTTATTTATTTTATATTTTTTATTATTTTTTATTTTTATTTCAGTTGCTCCTGCTTTTATGTGTTTTGCCTGAGGAAGCGGGCTTGTGTCTCGTGAAACGCGTTGCAGATTAATTGTTGTTGGGAGTTTGAAATTGATTAAAATTTATATCTATTACCATATATTGTGGTGGTTATTTTTGTGGGGAAGGCAAATCCACCAGTGCCACCAACTTTTTATTTGGTTTAAATTGGCATCATTTTTATCCTGTTGGCGCCTCTGTTTTTTCATCACTGTCAGGGCAGTCTCCCAGATGTTAACTCCAACGCGGTGCCATCTGCTCTACCCACAGTGTGTTGTCAAACCCTGCCCACCTCTCCTTCACAAAATGCTACACTCCAGTGACATCCAGTAGCAGACAGTATCCCCTACTCATTGTTTCCTATTAGAGAAACTATGATTACACTTAAGACTCATAAGGTCACAAAATGCAGTCTTGCATCACTCACTTTATGCTGTTTTGAGTGGCTTCCCTCTACCTAGGTAAGTTTCTAACTTTTCTTTTTCCTTTTAATCACAGGTATGCTTTCACCACTTTCTGCAGTATGGACATGTATAATTGTTCTATTTGTGCACCTTTAGTGTTTATATAAGTCCTCGGTTCTGTTGAAGTGCACCTGCATGCAAGCTGCGGGAGATGGCTTGTGCACGTGCTTGCATTTATTTCACTTCATCCCATAACATGAAGTAGTTAAACATCTTTTTGGTTGCTTTTGCAGTATCTTTTATCTTATTTCCCATTTGTACTGTGAAGTCCCATCTTGTCAATTCTTCAGTGTTTGGCTGAATTTAAGCAGATAGCATAGCCCTATACACTAACGGCTTTGGTCATTTTGCAGTGTTGACAGCACATCCCCATTACAGCATACAGAAATAAGCAACTTTCAGTAGTGTGACTGTGAAGCAGCCCATCAGGAACAATTTTTCTGTGTTCCTATCCTAAACTGATGCAAAGTGAAATCTCTTTGGCTGTTATGAGTTAACACCCTTTCCATATTATCATTGATCTTTACACCTCATTATGAAATAAAACAGAATATTTTTCACAGATTATACTTGTTAAATGATATGCAAGGAAAGAATCAGCACGCTAAGAAAACACATATGAACAGACCTGCCAAATTATAGGTCACTTCATTTTGTAATTAGCTGAATGGTGCCCCAGGTAAAATAGAAGGACTACTTGTGCTGTCTGGACCTGAGTGAAAGATGTATCTTGTGCCAACCCTGAACATGTTTGAGTATTTCTTTAGCGTCAATGTGTGAAGCACAAAACTGCTATTCTTTTCCTCCTAGCACTGTGTTTTTCTAAGATTTTATGAAGCTGCTGTTTAGCACACTGCCACTACTTTTCCCACTGCTCCTAGTTACTAATATCCTTCAATTTCCCAGATTAAACAATCATTTACTCTTCATTTCTGTCAGATTGGCTGAAATACACCTATTCTGATCCAAAAGTCTTTCCTATCCAGTGTTGGTGAGTCTCAGCCTTGTCCTTGCCATGTTAGTAATGATCAGAAGGCTGCCTGTCCGACTGCTGCTTGGCAGGAAAACCCCTAACTGCTGTTTTGTTTGGATGCTTTTACCTTTATTTTAAGAAAAGGAAACAATTTAGAGAGATGAAATTTAAAAATAACCGGCACAAAAGGCTCTTGTGTGAACAGCTCACTAATAAATTATTGCCTGTTTCCTGTGTAGAGATAAGCACCAATTATTTAAAGGGACTCTGAAGCATGAAATTAAAATATTGCATGTTTGCAATTGGTGAAATCCCAGCTTGTGTTGAATGTATTTTTCTACATTTTTAATTTGCATTAAATCAGACTAGTCTGCAGAGGACACATTTTCACTTTTGTTTCTAGTTTTGCTGGCCTGACTTAACGTGTCCCTGAGATTGGGCTTCCACCATAAGATATACATACCGGCGGCTTCCTTTAGTCCCCTCTGGCCTGATCACTCCCACGCCGTCCTCTTTTTGATCTCTGTTCGTCTGCAACTGGCCCCCAAAAAAGCCTACAATCAGGGTCAGCCGCCGCAGGCACACTCCAGCCAGGCACGCTACCCTGTCTCGCTCTGTGCCTGTGCAGAATTCTCAAGGCAACGTGAACACAGTGGGAGCGTGTGCACTGCCGGGCCAGTCATGTGCATTTGGCCCCGGACCGGAGGGTTTTCCGGGGCCAATTGCAGAGAAACGGAAGAGGACCCTGTGGGAGCGATCAGGTCGGAGGGGTCTGGAGTAAGCCCCAGGTATGTATATTTTATGGCGGATGCCCCATCTCAGGTTCCCTTTAAACTCTTTTCAGTTAAATGTTAAAGGTATTGTTAGACCCCTTGCTAGTTCAGTTTCAATAAGGATTTAATTAGCCGGGGTCAGGAATGAGAGATCAAACAGTAATAATGGCTCTGACAACCACTAGCACCAAGCTGCTTAGAAGTAACAGCAATGGATGGCTGTTACTCTGCCCTTCAGATACCAATTTCAGATTTGACGCTCAATTATTCGTTCATGCACACTAAGAAAATGCTCATACGTCGCAACGGACCAAAGTAATACCTCCACTATGTATACAAGAGAATATGCACCCACGCGTACGCACATTTGGACGCTGGGACTGAGGACAGGTAATGTAACAGAGGGTTCCTCACTCTATCCTTCCCTTAAAGAGACTCCGTAACAAAAATTTCATCCGGTTTTCTTCCATCCTACAAGTTCCAAAATCTATTCTAATGTGCTCTGGCTTACTGCAGCACGTTCTACTATCACCATCTCTGTAATAAATCAACTTATCTCTCTCTTGTCAGACTTGTCGGCCTGTGTCTGGAAGGCTGCCAAGTTCTTCAGTGTTGTGGTTCTGTGATGCATCTCCCCCCTCCAGGCCCCTCTCTGCACACTGCTGTGTGTTATTTAGATTAGTGCAGCTTCTCTCTGCTCTATTATCTTTTACAAGCTGGATACATCCTCCTCTGAGCTGGCTGGGCTTTCACATACTGAGGAATTACATACAGGCAGAGCTGTCTGCACTCTGCAGGAAGAAACAGCCTGACACTTCAGAGGAAGATAGCTGCAGGGGGAAAGAAACACACAAATGATCTCTTGAGATTAAAAAGGAAGGCTGTATACAGCCTGCTTGTGTATGTATGTATTTTCTATGTGTGGACATACTGTACATCAACCTACTTCCTGTTTTGGTGGCCATTTTGTTTGTTTATAAACAAACTTTTTAAAACTGTTTTTAACCACTTTTAATGCGGCGGGGAGCAGCGAAATTGTGACAGAGGGTAATAGGAGACGTTCCCTAACGCACTGGTATGGGGCGACTTTTTGTCAAAGTCAGCAGCTGCATTCAGCAGAATGGAGCTGCTGACACTGGGGAAAGTGTCGTCCTGTGTAATACAATATAACTATGGCTTGATGGATATCATTTTAAAGCTCTCTTTCTCCTCTTTCTGATGACACCTAAATCGGTGCCCTACACCTTTTAGTTTTCTCTATTTTCGCGATCGAAATCGCGGCCGCGGCAATTTCAATCGCGAAAATAGCGAAAACTAAAAGACGTAGGGTGGTGGTTTATATATCATTGGAAAGAGGAGAAAGAGAGCTTTAAAATGATATGCATCTTTCCATAGTTTCTGCACTGCTCGGAGTCCCTTTAATACTATTTCTTATAACTACATTCCAAAGCTGCTTTCCTAATGGGTTGTATTTATGTAACACCATCTGTTTTGATCCTAGTTAGACTAAAAACCACAGGCAAGGAAAAACTTAAAAGATTGCTATATATACAGTATATCTATAGTCCTCATTTAGATTGTAGCTCACCTGATTTAGAATAGATTTAGCTAAGTACTCACAGCAGTTCTCACACAAAGGTCTATTTACTGACAGTACAGCAAGGGAAGCCGCCATGTCAGTATGATTTATTGAATACTGTAAAAGTGTATGTGCCTCAGCCTTTATAGAGTTCATGGAATTTGACAGCTTCTCAGGTTTTCAAAACTTTGCAAAACCTTTTTCTGTGCTCAGGGCTGTGTCCTCCTCGTTTAAGGTTAAAGTCCAGCTTTGTTTAAACCCTTCAGGTCTCATAAATATATCACAAGGATCTTCACAAGCAAACTTTGTTAAATTATATCTTGCAAATATTCAAAATCGGTTGGTTTATAATATATAAGGTATTTGCATTGTTTACTTTGGCATAACTCTACTCAGTGCTCAAAATTGTATTTTGTAGTAGCAGTTTCCATTTCTTTCCATCACAGCAAGTGACCTAGAACCATTAGATTAGGAAAGTGTTTTATTTGTGGGTATTATTGACCTGAGGAAGTGGGTAAGGCCTGGTAAACATGTTGTCATACCCTGTTCTTGTGCATTAAAATTTTCGAATTGCCACATAGTTGTATTGGCTATTGTGCTTCAGGAGAAGTAAGTAATCATTGCCTCTCCTTTTTTTTTTCAATTGATTTCTATTGTTTTATATACCTTTTATATACAGTACCTTTTGGGCTGGGCGTCTTCATTCTTCAGTGCTTATGATTCAGACCTTTTTTTGAGGTTGTTATTTATTTTGTAGTGCCTCTATAGGGCCTTAATAAGAACCAGGAGGTTCCTCACAAACCCGAACAATGATGGGAATTTCACTTTTGGCCTTATTGGTGGCTGCACTTCTCTTGTAGAAAAAAAGTGGGAGTACCGTAATCACCGCCTCCGAGTACTGTGATGTATTGCACTATTGACTCCTGTGTTTTTCTCTTTTGTGTTTTTTTTTTTTTTTGGTCCTTGGATTTTTCAAGTCTGCCCTACTCCTAATAAATCATATAAGTCCTTATTGGTGGTGATAATCTTTAGTTAAAGAGTAGAACATAGATGTAATTATCATGAGTAACTTTTGAAATCCCATAAACAGCAGGAACAAGACTAGGATCTCCAACCTGTTCTAAGTTAGTTTCAACTCATGTGTCCCTGGGAAGATATAGGCTATCAATGCCAAAAGTAGCTGGGCTGTGCTAAGACACCAGAGGTACATGTTGCTCACACCATGAGATGGAAAGACAAACCATTACTCCAATGGCTAAACAGCACTTGTCACACTGAAATATACATGTGTTTGCAAATTAAATTTTCAATATCCAAAGACTTCAACAAAAGAAGGAGACTCAAGTAGACAAGCCTGGGTTCATATCTCGGCTCTTCCTGTTCAGTAAGCAAGCACCTGTTCAGTAAGGTATACTTGGGCTAGCCTAACACTGCTACTGCCTATTGAGCGTGCCCTTGCACCCTTGTGGTTGCAGCTCAAGCACTTTAAATCCACCAGGAGAAAAGCGCAATATAAATGTTATTTGTCTTTGTCTAGTGCAGAATCAGAATACACGTAGCAAGAGGAAGTTCAGTACCATACTTGCAAAATTAGGTCACCTGTATTGGTAAGCAGTGTTTTTCAATTATTTAAGTATTCAGCTTGAGGAGATAATTATCACCCATCTCAACTTGTGGTGGTAGTGGTCATATTTTGCTTTCAAAATAGGTAGCTTTCAAAAAGTTTTTTTTTGGGGGGGGCTCAATCCAGCCAAGCGCATTACCCCGTTCCTGGTACTGCGCAGAATGCTTGCGATGGGGCCACACAAGCACGGTGACGCACGACTTCTCAGATGTACCAGGCTGTCCAGCGGGGGTTGGAGCAACCTGGGAGAATGAAGAGAGAACCAGCGGCCTGAAGGGGGCTGGAGGAAGCCATAGATACATATAAATTCTTTTTGTTTTTTTATCTCAGGTTTCCTTTAAGAATGGAGTTAAATGAAAAAGAACAAAGAGCCTTTGACAACGTTCTTACTGATCCATGTGCTTTCCACATGTGATATTCCGCATGGTCGATTCTGCGATTTGTTCGTTTTTCTTCCTTTTGATTTTGCAGTTTTGTGCATGTTGTTATGTGATTTTTTAGATTGTGATTCTTCTGTGCATATCAATGAAGTTGATCTGAAACACAATCCAAACCAGGGGAGGCTGCGCTTCTCTATCATCCTTACTCATACAGTATGGAGACATCCCTGCAAGACAAATTAAAATGCGCACATGGTGCCAACTATTGCTAAAAACTTTGCATGAACAGCACCCCGTGCTGAACCCCAGAGGGATGTGCCACCACCTGTGATTATACAGGGTGCCTCCCCCCTCTTGAGTCCACTCACCGGACAATGACTTCTATCTTGCGCATCAGAATGTATTTGACATCAGGTGGTTCTGTTATCCTTAATACAGAGCCTTATTAAGACAGACCTCAAGCAGCTTGTCCATAAACATCCACCCTGGTCGCGGTACACAGGGTTGCTCGTCCTCCCAAGTTCTGCCTGTGTTTCTTCGTAATGTCAGCGTGCCGCCTAGCTCTAGCTTGTTATGTGGAAATCCACAGAGGTAGTTAATCAGCTCTGCTGAGACACTAATTACCTCATCTGTGAATGGTTCTGGTTTCCTGCAAAACATGTACTGTTGGTGGGCCTTGAGGACAGGGTTAGGAAACTCTGCAGTAGAGTATTGTACTGTCTTTTTAAGTTAGCCAATTAATGGTATCATCCTGATTCAAAACTTCTTGCTCGTGAAACAGGACATCTAAATGAGGTGAAAGGTTGTTAGCCGATTTATGACTAATAGATAAGGCTCCTTGTTTACTCAATACTCACACAATTGGGGCTCAGACTGTCACAGAAGTATTGTAAATTCCAAGTTCACAAGTTTTAGCTATAAGCAGAGTGGATGCAATATAGGCAGAGAAAGAGTTATGGTATTAAATATCCTCAATCTCATACCAATATAAGAATGTGTGTCTGAGAAGGTCCTTGACGATCACCACACTACGGGGGAGAAAGTCTTCGGCCTAGGGAAAGGATGAGACCGGGAGCCCTTATGGTGTAGTATCTTTAGAACAAGTGGGTTATATAATGATGTGGGTAATGAATACTCACAAAGGTGGGTTGCCCTGATGCAATCAATGACGATCGCATGTGGAAAAAACCCCGTTTCCGCTCGGTGTTCTGGAACACTCTGGGACCAGACAGTCACTCTCCTCCTATGTTCCCATATACTGGTGGAAGGTCTCCTGAGTAATATAGTGGCACCTCAAAGAGGTATGGGATACAGAGGCAAAACGGGGGAGGCGCCCTTAAAACTTATTAACCTCTTGACGACCAGCTAACGCCGATTGGCGTAAACTGGTCGTCTGCAAGTTTCCATGGAAACGGCCGCTCGTTCGAGCGGCCTTTCCATGTCCATTCACGGAGGCTGTCTCCGTGAACAGCCGGAGAGCCGCCGATCGCGGCTCTCCGGCAAAATGTAAACACGCGGGGAAGAAATCCCCGCTGTTTACATCATATGGCGCTGCTGCGCAGCAGCGCCGTAAGCCAGATCGGCGATCCCCGGCCTCTGATTGGCCGGGGATCGCCGGCATATGATAGGCTGAAGCCTATCCTTCAATGCGCAGGACGGATAACCGTCCTGCGCAGGCCATGGAGGGAGAGGGAGGGACGGGAAGCCAGGGAGCGCCGAAAACGCTGCGGATGGGGGCTTTGAAGAGCCCCCCCCGCAAAGCGCAGAGAGCCGGCGGCGATCAGACCCCCCCAGCAGGACATCCCCCTAGTGGGGAAAAAAGGGGGTAAGTCTGATCGCCCTGGCTAAAACCTGATCTGTGCTGCGGGCTGGAGAGCCTACGCAGCACAGATCAGCCAGAAAGCCACTGGTCGGCAAGTGGTTAAAGCCAATATAGGGTATTCTAATAAAAATAAAAATATAAAAAATAAAAGAGGTATTTTACCTCATCAGAAGACTTACATAGGTAGAAAGGGGAGTCTTTATTAAAATTAAAGGGTTAAGCTTAATCCTTTAATTTTAATAAAGACTCCCTTTTCTACGTATGTGAGTCTTCTGATGAGGTAAGATACCTCTTTTATTTTTTATATTTTTATTTTTATTAGAATACCCTATATTGGCTTTAATAAGTTTTAAGAGCGCCTCCACCGTTTTGCCCCAATATAAGAATGTATTTCTTTCAGCATTCACATACCCGTTTAAAGAGTTCAGTGCTGTGTTTACTGTAGGCTCTCAGTAATGAGAATCTTCTTTTGTGATGAACACCAGATGTTCTATGACCAGCCTAGTAATTAGCACAGCTTTTTATTATACATTTGTGGATGATGAAAAAGCAGCGCTGGAACTACCACTTCAGAATCTCTTAAAATCCAGAGTGATAGCAGATGACGTGAGATTGCATCTTTATCTGCTTTTACTGTTCTACTTGGTGAATGGTGTACAGGAAAGATCATCTCTACAACTTTTACAACTATGTCAGGGCCTGAACAAGTTAAATATATGGTGAGCATGGTGCATATTTGTAATCAATTATACTCGTGTAACAAAATTAAGAACACTTGTATGTTTAGAAAGAAGCTACAAACAAAAAAATAAATGGTGGGTGATGCATGCCTTAAACAAACTGCCAGCTCTAATTATATACAAGCAAAACAAAAGTTTGCTTTCCTAAAACAGAAAGAATTTGCGATAATTCAGGTTGGAGTGAGCTCGAGATGTCTCCCAGGCACCACTGCTGAATATATGCAAATTAACCATTGTACCCTTAGAAGCTAAACACACCTCCAGAACCGCTGGAATGCAATGATGTGTCAGCTTGTTAATTTGTACAGAGCCATAATAATCCAACATGCATACAGACTGTTTCGGATTGTTTGATCCTCATCAGTGCATGGCATGGATTAATTTGGCTCTATGGAGTAGGGCTTGTAAATCCGAGAGGCACAGACTAACCAGCAAGCTCATGGTGACCCAGAACTCATTGGGGTGTGTAAGGGACTACAATGGTCCTAAAAGCCCCCTTACTAAGATGTATATACAAGCAAGACTGTACAAAAGAGCAAAAATTATACTAAATAAGGACAAAAGAGTCTGTGGTCACGCATTTTAGCAATTCTATACCTGCCAGGAGGGACTGGTGGGTAATGACCATTTATTTCTTATAATAAGCATTCTAAATTAACCCTTAACACCAGGTCCGGATTTACCCTTACAGGAGCCTGTAGGCACAGATGTCCTGGCACCCTAGACTTCTCCCTCCATGAACCTACAATCCCCGCCAAAGCACTCCGCAAGTGTGCTGGCTGTTCCAGCTGGGACTTCTCCCTTACTTCCCTTGTCCGCCACCACATTTCCTTTAAAAAAGGTGTACAAAGTGTACCCAAACCTGAACAGTGGCATGGCGGAGGGGGATCAAGGGCGAAAAATTCCCAAAAAGTTTGTATTTTATGCAGAGGCTTTTTTTCATGCGTAAATGACAAAACTAAGTAGGAAGTAATGACATTCTGTGATACTGACTATCTGCTGTTTGCTAGGTGACTTTGCTTGTCTGTCATGTTCCTCAAGCTGCACTGAATGTCCAATAAAGACCAAGACTCCCCCAGGCTAACTAGTTACGTGACCATTCAGCCAAGACTGTAATGTTTTAAATGTCATTAAATTGTTTGATAAAGTTATTTAATTTTAAGTTATTCTAATTTATTTTCATATTCAAAGCTTTTATTGAACACATTAGTATTAGCAAAAAGTACAAACAATTAGAAAAGGCTGATAAAGCAGTACAAAAAACATCACATAGAAGCTCCGCTCGTTACTGATCCAATTTGCCGCTAACCGGAGGGTTCTTTAGCACTGCTGGACACTAAAATACAAGCCATCCCCTCCTGAACTGTTGGTGCATGTCTCGGAGGCGAAAGACCGAATCCTCATCAACACAGAGGTCAGTCTCAGACTATTTTCTCAGACCGCGAGTAGCAGCCATGTCGACCCAAGATGGCCGCAGCTCCCCAACTGCGTCACAAGACTCCCTGCCCGATACAGGCCCAGACTGGACTGAATCAAGACCTGAACGGGAAAAACCTCTTACTAAAAGAGACTTAGAAGACAGTCTGGAGCTGATGTACACTAAGCTAGCGGGGAAGTTTCAATCAGAGCTGCGAAGGGTGGAAGAAACTTTAGCCCATGAGATCGCTTCTCTCGGCAGGAGAACAGACCTACTCGAAACTAAGCATGATGACTTACTTAAGTCCCATAAAGAGCTACAGGCTGAACATGGATCTTTGCAGGAGTCTGTACAGGCGCTCCAGTTGCAGTCAGAGGACCTAGACAACCGCAATCGGCGGAACAACTTGAGGATTAGGGGCCTTCCGGAATCTTACCAGGAGTTAATCCCGCACGTCAATAACATCTTTAAAACACTGTTGCCTGATACGGCCGATGGAGCTTTTACATGCGACAGAATGCACCGAGCTCTCCGAGCTTTACCAGCACCAAACTTGCCACCGAGGGATATCATCCTATGCATGAAGGATTTCTTAATCAAAGAGCAAATCATACAAGCTGCAAGAACCGTGGGGCCTATCAAGTATGAGGATCACGATATCCAAATTTTTCAAGATATCTCACCGATCACCTTGGAAAAGCGTAAAAGCATGAAAGCAATCACCTCGGTCTTGATTAAGGAGCAAATTCGCTATAAATGGGGTTATCCCTTTAAGTTAATTGTAACATCGAACGGCAAGACACACATCATTCAGTCACCAAAAGAAGGTGAAAAGCTGCTGGTCTCGCTGGGCCTATCTAGGATGTCTCCTCAGAAATCACAATCACAGCGAAGGCCTCTGACCCCCATCTGGTCACAATCAAAGAATCGTTCTGGCTCTTCTTTAGCAAGAAGCTCTCCCTCGAGGTCACAGGATCCTACTTGACGTGAGACTGGAACTGGCAAGCATTATTACTTTTTTGTATTGCACCTCTATATTACGGATGACACTGAGAATCTATCTTTGTTCACCCTATAATGCACCTATTTTGAACTAAGCTTCAGATAGCAGCGGCTCCCTCTGGATTGGGCCTAGCGCATTATTCTCCCCCCTCAGCGTTTGGATTTATATCCCTTCTGCTGTTGTATCACAGGAACTCACTCCCAAATAATATTGGGGTTGTTACCTGTTGAACTTCTTACTCTACTGTTAGTTCCATTGTAATGATTGAACTTAGGATTGCTAATGTAGCTGTTCTTTTATTTTTTAATTTTTTCCTTAACATTATTGTTTTGAATGTTTATGATATGCTTGTTCCAGGGTCGATATTTCACGCTTTGCTTTCATTTACAAAACGCATACTCCAAGCCAATTTGAACACACTGGGCCACTCTCAAATGAATTGCACCGCCCTTAGTAATTCTGAGCTATTTCTCCTATACTTTTCAATATGGCCATTCGCCTAATTAGCCACAATGTACAGGGATTTAATTCCCCATCTAAAAGGAAGAAAGCCTTCAATCAGTATAAACAGCTTAAGGCTGACATTCTGTTTCTACAGGAGACTCACTACAAAACTGAGGCTTGCTCCAGATTTTTTGATAGAGCTTATCAAAAAGCATATTTTACCACGTATACAAATAAAACTAGGGGCGTTGCAATTCTGATCCGAAATGGCATTGCTTTTGATCCGATAAAGACATATAAAGATCCTGAGAGTCGATTCCTGATTATACAAGGTTCTCTAAATGGGAAGGATGTCACATTATGTAATATATATGCTCCAAGCTCAGCTCAAGCATCATTCTTCCGCGATTTTTTTATAATACTTGATAAATATATCTCTGGCCATTTGATAATGGCAGGGGATTTGAACTGCGTGAATAATCCTTTATCTGATAGAAGTTCAGTTTCAGAGGTTAGTAAATCATTTCCTAAAGGGCTTCGCAGATGCCTGAAAATGCACCAATTAACAGACCTTTGGAGGGCCTTCAATATGGGGGACAGATCATACTCCTTTTACTCTAATCCACATAATACTTATGCCAGGCTGGATTACTTATTTCTCTCACCCATATTGATGGCTAATGCCACTTCTTCAGATATTCAACATTGTGTATGGTCTGATCATCACATTGTCACAGGTAATCTGGGATTCCTTGGAATGCCATACTCACATGAAAATTGGCGTCTTAATGACTTATTATTGCAGGACCCTGCAATTGTACAAGAAGTCCATGCATCTCTTGAAGAATATTTTCTGTTGAATGATAATGGAGAGGTGTCTGTTGGAACCTTGTGGGCTGCACACAAAACTGTATTGAGAGGAAAACTTATACAATTAGCTTCTAGGAGGAAAAAAGAAAGATTGTCAAAAATTCTGAAGCTTACGACTGAGCTGGATAATTTATATAATCAGCATAGCTCTACATTAGATCATGATAGGCTGATCCAGATCCGGGAAAAGAGACAGGCACTGAATCAGCTTCTTTCAGACTCAGTGGAGAAAACGTTGAAATTTTCTAAAGCAAGATTTTTACTTTATGGCAACTCACCTAGCACACAATTTGCTAGAAAACTGACACAATACTATAAGCCTCCTCACTTATATAGGCTACAAAACAAACACGGTGCAGTTGAGTCTGCTCCCCACAAGGTTCTTGAGATATTTGAAGATTTTTATACTAAGCTCTTTCACGCCCCTCAGCTACCACCAAACCCTGACCTAGACGGATGGCTGGAATCTTTACCATTATCTAGGATCACTGATGAACAAAAGTCTCACTTAAATGCTTCAATCTCTATTAAAGAAATTGAAGCTGCAATTTCCTCATTAAAAAATTCAAAAGCCCCAGGCCCTGATGGCTTCACTGGTCTTTATTTTAAGAAATTTAAACAAATTCTTATCCCTCAGCTCCACTCTTTATATAACGATGCTTTGAGTGGTCAGAAATTCCCTCCAGACCTCACTAGAGCATTTGTGTCTCTGATACCAAAGCCCAATTTAGACCACACCCTCCCACAAAATTATAGGCCTATCTCATTGATAAACAATGATATTAAAATCTTCTCAAAGATCCTAGCCATCCGTTTATCATCAGTTATAACAGACTTAATCTCTCCCTCTCAGTCTGGCTTTGTCCCTGCGAGGCAAACTACAGACAACACCAGATTGGCCTGTAATATCTTACAGGACGTTAAGCTGAATGATCAAAGACTCCTTCTTTTGAGTTTAGACTTACATAAAGCGTTTGACTCTGTCTTGTGGCCCTATTTACATGCAGTACTTTCTAAAATGGGCTTCTCAGGAGAATTTGTCCAAGCAATTTTAGCCTTGTATAACACTCCACAGGCAAAATTGAGATTGCCAGGTGTTCTCTCCAATCCAATTCCGATCACTAGAGGTACCAGGCAGGGGTGCCCCCTTTCCCCGCTACTCTTCTCCATAGCTATTGAACCCCTCTCTCTTGCAATACAAATGAATCCCAATATTAAAGGTTATATGAAAGAAGATAAAGAATACAAACTTAGCTTGTATGCTGACGACGCTTTATTATTTCTATCACAACCTTTGACATCCATGCCCACATTACTTCCACTACTAGAGCGCTTTGGTGAATTGTCCGGTCTCAAAGTGAACCCCTCAAAGTCCCAAGCATTACCTATAAACTTACCCACACAAGTGATAAAATTATATAAAGCCAACTTTGATTTCAAATGGCTGTCTAAAGAGCTGTCTTACCTGGGGATTAAATTAACCCCTACATTTGATGGCCTTATTAAGGCTAATTATGAGCCATTACTTAAAAATATTGAGAGTACACTCAAGGAATGGTCACAGTATAGGATCTCGTGGTTGGGCAAGGCAGTTGCTATAAAAATGGTGATATTGCCATGTGTACTATATTATATGAGAGCCCTTCCTTTAAATCCTGGAAACCAGATAATTTCCAAAATGCAGAAATTACTAAACAAATTTGTGTGGGGCGGAAAATCAGCGAGATTTAAAAATATTTATCTATATAGACACAGCTTTAAGGGTGGAATTGGCTTACCTAATCTTTCTTATTATCACTTGGCAGCTAGATTTGCACAATTAATAGCATGGTTTAACCCAGAAAAACAAACACCCTGGATAAAATTTGAAAGAGACTCGGTTAGCCCTTTCAACTTAACATCTATACTTTCCCTTAAAAAGGCAAATTATAAAAAGCTCAAGTCATTAAACCTAATAGTTGCAGACTCTTTCTTATTATGGCATATTCATGGGGTCAAGTGGAAGCTGCAGTCCATGAAACCTCCTTGTTTATCATTTGTTGGCCACCCAGAGTTCCCTCCTGCATTTGAAGATCATTCACCATTCCAATGGTGGATAGCAAACTCTTTGACAACCTCAAACCGATTTTGGATAGGCGATACATTTTTACCTTTTTCTCTAATCCAATTTAATTATAATGCCCCTACAGTAGAGCATTTTAGATACATACAAATTAAGAACTTCTTCTTAAAAAATACTGTTCCAAATGCTAGACTTAATTGCACATTTTTTGAAAACCTTTATCTCACTCCAGCACCTAATTCTGGAATAATCTCTAGAATATATTTACACATAATTGATCTAACACAAGAGACTAAAACTAAGAGCATGCTAGACTGGGAGAGGGAACTGCAGCTTGACTGGGACATTCATGAATGGAATAAAGTAGGCCTTAATCGAATTAGCTCTACTAGAACTCCTGCTTTGAAGGACACTGCACTAAAATTAGCAACCAGATGGTACAAGACCCCTGTTTATTTACATAAAATTTTTCCAGCAGTATCTTCACAATGCTACAGAGGATGTCAGAGTGAAGGCACCCTGAAACACTTGTTTTGGGACTGCAGTGCTGTAAGCATACATTGGGACAGGATTAAAGTTGAACTGGGTGCATTAGCCGTACGTACAATCACATTAGAACCATATCATGTACTATTATTCGCTCCTAACCACAGTATCCCTAAAAAATGGAAGCGGGTGTATTATGTCATGATTAGCGCTTTACTGTGGGCAATTGCGAGAAACTGGAAACAACCCACGGTACCTTTTGAACAGGTTTATTCCAGGATAGAAGACATTCGACTTATGGATTATATTATTCATACCATGCACGATAATATACCTAAATATAACTACGATTGGGAAGAGTGGTCCAGTTCTGATACTATTTCACTCAACAATCCTTAAATCGGCTTGGAGGCAGGAACGATACATGACCCTGGATGTATATGTTTCCCTTAGACGGTTCATTTGGTCTTTAAAGGATTAAGCAGTCTGAATTCTCTTATGTTTAGCTAATTCCATTCTGAGCACCTTGATATCGCACCATATATGCACATATACCTGGAAAAACTATTTCTATACGCTTGGAAAACAATATCAATATGTACAATGTGAAATGTGCTGATGTACCTCATTACTGAGAATTCTTTGTCTGTATATGACTTTGTTTTTCAATAACAATTTAGTAAACAAAAAACATCACATAGTAATGTAATTCCAGGGGGTATACATAGTTGTTAATGATAACATTAACAGGGCCATTCAGTATCAAAAAGAAGGAGATACAAAGAGGTCCGGTAATATATAGCATAGATTATGAAACTTGATTTAAGGAATTATAGTAGGATACCCAACAATCCCAAATTAGGTCAAATTTACTTAAATTATCAATACTAGAATAAAACAGGTGATCAGATAGCTGGATCATATCCATACGATTTCTAATAGAAGAGAGTGGTAAAGACATAGATTTCCAATGACTTACGATTACCCATATAGCTGCCATTAATAAATACCTGTAAAGCCTGGCAAACGGACCTGAGACCCCAGGATTGGGAGCAAATAATAAAGCTTGCAATTTAGTAATGGAAACATGAAACAGAAAAGCTTGTGAGGCTACAGCCATCCAGTCTGCCCAAAAAGCTTGAGCTACAGGGTAATCCCAAAAAATATGGGATAAAGTTCCAATAGACCCACAATTACGAAAACATAACGGAGAGGCAGAAGGGTAAATTCTGTGGAGCCGAGCAGGTGTATAATACCAACGTAACATCAACTTAGCTGGGGTATCTCTCAAAATATTAGAGTTAGTAACAGAGCCCAAATCATTCTAAATGGAGTCCCAAATTTTCAAGGAAATCGGGATACCCAGGTCCGCTAAGGCAATTTAGTGCTGGTATGTCTATTAACTAGAAGATTATATATGCATGAAATAGAACCCTTATTCCTCCCACTATTATAAAATAATCATTCAAATTCTGTCAAAGTGGACCCAAGGTGGGATGGATCACAAGGACCTAAAAAAAATTTAATTTGCGAATAGCACAAAAATTCCTCATTGGGTATTTCTTTTGTAAATCTAAAATGGGCAAAAGGGAGAAACTTGTCGGCAATCCAGAATCTGTTAGCACTAACTAAACCCTGATTTCGCCACCGTGAGAATGAGCTAGAGGATTCCCAGGCTGGAATAAAGTCAGGGTTACCTAAAAAAGAGATCATAGAGGATATTGAAGGGGATAAATCATATGTGAGTTGGGTTGAGCACCAAAGCTTAATAACTGCACCCACAAATTTATTACGGGAGAAAATTTTAGAAGTTATTCAATTTCTGTGAAAATTAGTAAATGATCACCCACCTGGGTAAAAATGGTGAAAATCTAAACCACAGTGGCTGGATAGTGTACTGGTTAAAGAGAACCAGAGATGAAGCACCCTCATGTATTTTATTACATTTATCAGTGGGAACATGACAGTAAACACCTACCCTGCTTTTAGTTTCATTGTTATCTGCTTAATTAGTCTATTAGCAACTGTGATAAGAATCCACCGACTATTCAGTCAAGGTTTGACCTGGAATCATTATAGCTGAGTCACTCTTCTGTGGAGTCCTTTCAAGCCCAAGCCTTCCCTGTCCTGGCTTAGATCTTCTGCTTTGCATACTGAGAGCTGTGATGACTGGGAGGGGCTGCTGCTCCTGAGAGAGAAGCTCTGTGGCTGTAATATGATCTCTGTGTGCACTAGATTCTCATAGGAATGAAACTGCAGTTATTATCAGTGACACTTCCTACAGGCAGATCATACCAATATGAAAGCACATAGATGAAAGGCTGCATTTAGCCTAGATAGCAGCATAGTCTCATATAGCCTAGACAGCACATCCAGAACAACTCATATAACCCAGAAGGAGAAGGGATATGAGCCGGCGGCCATATTTGATTTTTCCTGGAGCAATAATGGATAAAAACACTAAAAAAGGCACACCAGAGCGGCAAAATTATCAGGTAGAGCATTTATTCTTTACAAGCTATCAACTGATATGTTTATTTTGTGTGAAACGTTCATCTCTGGTTCCCTTTAAGAGCTCTGCCTTTGAGCGCACCCTTAGCGGCTACAGCTCTTGAGCACTTTGAGTCAAACAGGAGAAAATCACTATACCAATGTTAGGATTATTATTTACAGTATTCGAATTCAGAGACCAAGAGCCTCTCCTCTGAATGCCATCATTGCAAAAACACCATTAGACACCACCAGCACCACCTTCAACCTTGCACCCCCTCACCTTTTATTTTCACTCCCCACTTGGACCCCTGCACCTTTACTCTCACATCCCTCTCACACCTCCATACTTACACCCCCCAAACCTTTAATCTCCCACTCTCCACCATCTCCATACTTACAACCACACACCTTTCATTTTCCCTCCACCCCCATGCTTGCAACTCCACAACTTTCACCTGCCCTCAATTTATCTACCTTAATTACCATCCTTGTACAATCTCACTGCAACCAATCTTCTTGACTGTAGTACGAGCATAATTTTTCCCCACCAGTTTCTTAAAATTTACATATATCATCTAGTTAGGCCTATCTTGCTCACTTGATCAGTTCATTCATGTGTCTCTCATTCTACTGTGCTCTACCCTATCGAATAGATATTTGTTTACAGCTGGTCTGGACTTTTGTAGCATCACCCAACTTCAGCTGTTACCTTTTCCAGCGTGTCCTAATTGAGATGATATGGTCAGGAATGGAGCTTCATACGTATTTAAAGTAGAAGTCACGTGTTCCTGGCGTTGAGGGTATAAGTATGGAAGAATTTAAGTGGAATCCATCGGCCATTCATTATTTAGGTACAAACATTTTGGACTCCTTAAAAAAGGTGTACACTCATAATTTCCCTCCAATGCAATCTACTTTGACAAACGATCTCAAGCGTTTGGGATTTACCTCAGCTCTCATGGATGGGTCGAAAATCTGATCAAAATGAATGCAATGCCCAGGTTGCTATATTTGTTTCAGACACTACCGGTCCAGATACCTCTCTCCTTTTTCAGACAAATGCAAAAGATTTTTAATAGATATGTATGGAGAAACAAGCCCCCCCCCCAACTAAAAAGATACATTTTGTACTGCCCTAAGCAAGAAGGGGGGCTGGCGATGCCTAATGTACAACGATACTAACATGCGGCAGTTCAGACTAGAGCGGTTGGCTGGTGCAGATGCAAAGACTGCAAACAATGGGTAGCGATGGAGGAGGCTCTAGCAGATTATCCCCTGTTGTGTTTAATCTGGAGTTTAACCGAAGTCCTCCTGGTGCCTCCCTCCCTTGTGCTATACCACTTTTTTTAAAGTTTTCCACAGAGCTATTGACACCTAGCACCTATACCCTCACCTCTATTACCAATTTCTAATAACTCAGATATAGGGGTGGACAATGAGGAATTTCTTAGGAATAGAAATTGTAGGGGGAGGAGATTGTATTTTCTAGATATGTGCTCTCAAGATACATGGGTCATGCTTACAGAACTCAAAAGGAAATATGACCTGGTGGGAGTTTTTTCAATACAGAGGTTACATAATGGCACAAGGCTTTGATTCTTCAGAGGTTAGACAGCAGAAGATTTGTGTATGGGTAAAGGATCATTGCAAAAAATGCTATCCAAAGTATATAATTCATCAAGAGCAGTCAGGAGGAAAATTATAAAATTCTTACGCAATGGTACTTTACCTCGTTTAAAGTACATAAAATCTACCCAGTTAAAGATGACCAATGCTGGAGATGTAACTGAGACGTAGGTACACTACTCCATGTCCTATGGATGTGTCTAGTCCTGATAGGATACTAGAAAGAATAGAATGTCTTGTCAAAGCAGTGACAGACAGAGCAACACCTTTTACGCCAGAATTTTACCTTCTGCACCTCAACGACTGGACTATGAAAAATTATAAAAGATCAGTATTGAGACATATATTTAATGCAGCTAAATATTTGTTGGTGAGACATTGGAGAGTTACTATATCCCCCAGTGTGGATGAACTTGCGAAATAGCTATACTATATAGAACTTATGGAGGACTTAACACATGCAGCTTTAGTCAGAACAGAAGATTACTCTAAAACTTGGGATTATTGGAATTATTGGAATTAATTTAGAAACTCAGAAGACTTTACTAAAAAACTCTGGATGGCACATGAGGCACATGGGTAGTCGAGCACTAATGGTAACAGCCCTGGGAGTTGAGTTGAGATACTGTTATGCAATTTTGATATGATATGATATATGAGGCCCATGATGAAAATGGGAGATCCACGCCTAGAAGAAAGGAGGGTTGAGGGGTGGTTTAAAACTAAACAAAGAGGAGGTTCATGTATGAGGTCAGTTGTATGTTCCAAGACTACTATTGAGGATGTTAAGGATTAGGCTTTTTTGTTTTGTCATATGGTTGAGCTATATGTATACTGTATGTATTTTTAATGTGAGGTGAACATTAATGGTATTCAGCTATAATGACAAATGCACCTTACGTTCTATAATTGGCTGTGCCATACTTAACCTGCGGTTCTTGTTTGCAACTACTGACTATTGCAACTTGTTGATTGTCTTATGTATCCTGCTTTGATGAAAATAAAATAAAAATTCTAATAAAAAAAAGTATGGAAGAATAGAGATTAACCAGTCCTTTCAAAATGGACTCATTTAAACATCCTGTGTGCCCTTTTAGCTGCAAACAAAATGTTTTAATGCGTCAATCGGGATTATCTATAGGGTTCACAAAACAGAAAAAATACACCTTTTTTTCTAAATAATATATTGTCGCCATACATTGTACTAGGAACATAATTTAAATGTTGTGATAGCCAGGACAAATGGGCAAATAATAAACTGTGTGGGTTTTTTCTACAGTAGCATTGTGTATTTAAAATCTATGAAATAAATGCAACCATGAGAGAAGTCATTTATTAATCTTAATTAACCATAAATACTTACCTTTCGTTATTCCCACGACAGTATACTCGGAAATGATCCAAAACCATTTTTTTTCCATACCCGATGAATGACGGAGAACATTGATAGGCCTCGATCCCTGCCCCAACAAACAGCGCCGCACACATCAAACCAATCCCCAGCCATGGGCTTGCTATACGAAGTGTAGCAAACCAAAAAAGCATCTTTGAAATCCCCTCCAGTGCCCTCTATTGGTCTTTTAATAGACCAATGAGTATTCCCATTGGTCTGTTAAAAGACCAATAGGGGATGCTGGAGGGGATTTTTAAACATGCTCTGGGGCTTGCTATAGTTAGTAGAGCAAGCCCAGAACAGCGGCAGCTGCCACTCTCCCTGGTGTGCCCTACCCCCATTATACCTATTGGCACAGAGGGCAGTGCCCTTTGAGACCCCTGCCACCCCAGAATACAGGTGTTAGAAGTGAGCACAAGCTTTGTACCCAACCATGTCCCAGTAGACATACATTTTAGTCTGTTACCTTGAATGTTGAGCCACGTCAAAGACCACACAGACCAATGGGAAAAAAGAGGGTATTAAGCATCTTCCACTAAACTCGGACCTGCACATTGCAGGATCTGTTTCTGCGACGTGATATTAAGACACCGCGGGCCCACTAGAACACAACAAATGTGAATGGTACAGTGCTGCAACCAGTGTCCTGTAAATAACTACTACTACCAACAGTCAGGACAAAGGTCACGTGTAAGACATATATATGTATATATATATATATATATATATATATATATATATATATATATATATATATATATATATATATATATATATATATATATATATATATGTGTGTGTGTGTGTCTAAGTACTGGAGGGGGTACTTCAGCTAGGCTCAAGGGGTACTTGAATTTGAACGTCAATCCACTGAATCCATTATTTCTTGGGACGGTGTCCTTCAAATTCATCAACATTCTGCATACTCCATTTATTGCTATTGCCATTTTAGAATTATACAGGTCTAAATAATAAAATTGCCTTTGTAAATTGGGGCACCTCAGTTCCGTAGTTCACCTATAACTACATTTCACAGAAATTCAAGTGCTGTATATTAGAAAAAAGTATAATGAAAATGATGATGCAAAATGCTTTTTTTTCACATTTTGATTCTAAACTCATTTAGTATGTGTATTTGACATAAAATAGGAACATGCATGTACATGTTTACAACAGAGAATATGGGATTGTCAGTAGCATTGCGGGTATAGGAGTATTTGTTGAAGACAATTATTGGTGTCAAATAAAAGATCAGGGCCTGCCTGTAGTTTATTCCATGACCAGAATACAATAATACAATAACTGTAGCTTTGCTTGTCTGAGCTCCAGCTACACACAAATGTCTCTGTCTCACTGTAGGAACTCACAGAGCTTGCAGCGGTCCATTAAAAACACAGATAACTCACATAGCTGACAGAAATAGCCCAAACAGACCCATGTCTGCTCTGTAAATCTAGCTCAGACTGATGTTTTCCAGCCAAGCTGCACATTTATGAAACACCTGTGGATTCAGCACCATGCCAAGTGCGATGCACGTGGCTAATAATCTCTCCATACAATGTTTGATTCCAATCAGGACACTCTCTGCAAGTTGGATGTACGTTTTTCACTTGTCTGTGCGTATTTTCTACAGTGCTCTAGGATTTCCTCCAGGTCCCGAAAACAAACTAGCAGCTTAATTGGCTAACCTGCAAACTAGTCTGGAGTATGGTATGAATGTTAAATTGTGAGCTCTGCTGAGGGATGGTAAATTACCTAAAAAGCTCAATGTACACTGCAAAGTGCTCCAGAAAACATGTGGTTACTATATGTATTATGATGACCAGGCAGCGAACACTTATCTCAAGCCTGTGCTTGTATATAACACTGGAATGATTGACTCTGCAGGCATTTTGTGATGATATCTGCAACCATGTACCCAGGTGGACAATGCTGTACATATTTGTTCTTGTAGGTTACTCAGAAAAGATACTTTACATCGTTATGTTTAGTTTGGGGTTTGCATGCTTTGTCTGTACAATGCATTCCCTGCTTCGGTTGGAGAAAGTGTTACAGTTGTTAGTTTTCTGCTGGCCTAACGAATGGGTGTCTAAGGTAGATATTTGGTCACTAGAATCTCCAGCCCAGTCAGCATCCACATAGCAAACAAATTTACATTTGCTAGTTCCCTACAGTTCTCTTTGAATAACCTATGATGCGTTTTCAGTAGTTTAGCCAACTGACTTGGCTTGGACATGTTTCTATATAAGAAGCCCATTGTTGGGGCAATGCCAGGTCTTACAGTCATAGTCATTTAAATCTGTTTTTCTATGGCTTTTCTGTATTGACAAATTACCTTACTTATTATTTTGGGGTAATTTGTTTTCGTTAAGAGTCAACCAGTTATGCGCCATTCATCCCACATCTTCCAATCATATCTTGTATTTTGTGGGGTTTGCTTAACCAGCTTGGGGTCATGGGTAGTTCAAACTACGCTACACTTGTGGCTGCCTAAGCCTGATGGGGTGTAGTTTTATCGCTGGTGGCTGCAATAGTGCATACCCACCGCCACAGATTTCTGCTGTCTAAAGACAGCAGAGCTACATACATCGGTCAGGAGTCATTTTCTTTGACCCCTGAATGCCTGATCACCGTGAGCCAGTCACAGTGATCAGGAAGAGTAAAATAAGCAAAAATGCTTTGCTCCTTAAAGGGAACCTAACCTGAGAAGGATACGGATTTTTCCTTTTAAAATAATACCAGTTGCCTGACTCTCCTGCTGATCCTGTGTCTGTAATACTTTCAGCCACAGCCCCTAAACAAGCATGCAGATCAGGTGCTCTGACTGAAGTCAGACTGGATTATCTGCATGCTTGTTTCAGGTGTGTGATTCAGCCACTACTATAGCCAAAGGTCAGCAGAACTGCCAGGCGACTGGTATTGTTTAAAGGAAACATCCATATCCCTCTCAGTTTAGATTCCCTTTAACCACTTAAAGGGACTCTGTAACAAAAATGTCATTGTGTTTTCTACCATCCTACAGGTTCCTAAACCTATTATAATGTGCTCTGGCTTACTGCAGCCCTTTATACTATCACCATCTCTGTAATAAATCAGCTTATCTTTCCCCTGTCGGACTTGTCGTCCTGTGTCTGGAAGGCTGCCAACTCTTCAGTGTGATCTGCTATGCATGCCCCCTCTATGCACACTCCCCTGTGTGTGTGTGTTATTTACATTAGCCAGCTTTTCTCTGCTCTCTTATCTTTTACAAGCTGGATAAATCCTCTGTTCACATACTGATGAGTCACATACTGCAGAATTACAGACTACCGGGCAGAGCAGTCTGCAAGAGTAAACAAACAATCAGCTTGTAACTCTTCAGTGAGCTGAAGGGGGAAATAAACACACAAATGATCTCTTGAGATTCAAAAGGAAGGCTGTATACAGCCTGATTGTGTATGGATATATTTTCTATGTGTGGACATACTATACATCAGCCTACTTCCTGTTTTGGTGGCCATTTTGTTTGTTTACAAACAAACTTTTTAAAACTGTTTTTGACTACTTTTAATGCGGCGGGGAGTGGCGAAATTGTGACAGAGGGTAATAGGAGATGTCCCCTAACACACTGGTATGTTTACTTTTGTGTGATTTTAACAATACAGATTCTCTTTAAGGACCACAGTCTTTTCGCCCCTTAAGGACCAGTGCCTTTTTCTCCATTCAGACCACTGCAGCTTTCACGGTTTATTGCTCGCTCATACAACCTACCACCTAAGTGAATTTTACCTCCTTTTCTTGTCACTAATACAGCTTTCTTTTGGTGCTATTTGATTGCTGCTGCGAGTTTTACTTTTTATTATATTCATTAAAAAAGACATGAATTTTGTCATAAAAATGACTTTTTTAACATTCTGTGCTGACATTTTTCAAATAAAGTAAAATGTCCTATACATTTGAGCGCGAAAGTTATTCTGCTACATGTTTTGATAAAAAAAAACCATTCAGTGTATATTTATTGGATTGGGTAAAAGTTATAGCGTTTACAAACCATGGTGCCAAAAGTGAATTTTCCCATTTTCAAGCATCTCTGCCTTTTCTGAGCACCTGTCATGTTTCATGAGGTGCTAAAATTCCAGGATAGTATAAATACCCCCCAAATGACCCCATTTTGGAAAGAAAACATCCCAAAGTATTCACAAAGAGGCATGGTGAGTTCATAGAAGATTTTATTTTTTGTCACAAGTTAGCGGAAAATGACACTTTGTGACAAAAAAAATAAATAAAAAAAAATTCCATTTCTGGTAACTTGTGACAAAAAAATGAAATCTGCCACGGACTCACCATAGTCCTCTCTGAATACCTTGAAGTGTCTACTTTCCAAAATGGGGTCATTTGTGGGGTGTATTTACTGTCCTGGCATTTTGGGGGGTGCTAAATTGTAAGCACCCCTGTAAAGCCTAAAGGTGCTCATTGGACGTTGGGCCCCTTAGCGCACCTATGCTGCAAAAAGGGGTCACACATGTGGTATTGCCGTACTCAGGAGAAGTAGTATAATATGTTTTGGGGTGTATTTTTACACATACCCATGCTGGGTGGGAGAAATCTCTCTGCAAATGACATTTTTTTGTTTTTTTTACACACAATTGTCCATTTACAGAGATATTTCTCCCACCCAGCATGGGTATGTGTAAAAATACACCCCAAAACACATTATACTACTTCTCCTGAGTACGGCGATACCCCATGTGTGGCACTTTTTTGCACCCTAACTGCGCTAAAGGGGCCCAAAGTCCAATGAGTACCTTTAGGATTTCAAGGGTCATTTTGAGACATTTGTTTTCAAGACTACTCCTCATGGTTTAGGGCCCCTAAAATGCCAGGGCAGTATAGGAACCCCACAAATGACCCCATTTTAGAAAGAAGACACCCAAAGGTATTCCGTTAGTAGTACGGTGAGTTCATAGAAGATTTTATTTTTTGTCACAAGTTAGCGGAAATTGATTTTTATTGGTTTTTTTTCACAAAGTGTCATTTTCCGCTAACTTGTGACAAAAAAATAAAATCTTCTATGAACTCACCGTACTACTAACGGAATACCTTGGGGTGTCTTCTTTCTAAAATGGGGTCATTTGTGGGGTTCCTATACTGTCCTGGCATTTTAGGGGCCCTAAACCGTGAGGAGTAGTCTTAAAACGAAATTTCTCAAAATGACCTGTGAAATCCTAAAGGTACTTATTGGACTTTGGGCCCCTTAGCGCAGTTAGGGTGCAAAAAAGTGCCACACATGTGGTATCGCCGTACTCAGGAGAAGTAGTATAATGTGTTTTGGGGTGTATTTTTACACATACCCATGCTGGGTGGGAGAAATATCTTTGTAAATGGACAATTGTGTGTAAAAAAATAAAAAAATTGTCATTTACAGCGATATTTCTACCACCCAGCATGGGTATATGTAAAAATACACCACAAAACACATTATACTACCTCTACTGAGTACGGCAATACCACATGTGTGGCACTTTTTTGCACCCTAACTGTGCTAAGGGGCCCAAAGTCCAATGAGCACCTTTAGGCTTTACAGGGGTGCTTACAATTTGGCACCCCCCCCCCACTTGCCAGGACAGTTAACAAACCCCACAAATCACCCCATTTTGGAAAGAATACACGCTAAGGTATTCCATGAGGGCCATGGTGAGTTCATAGAGAATTTAATTTTTTGTCACAAGTTAGCGGAAAATGACATTTTGTGGAAAAAAAAACAAACTACAATTTCTGCTAACTTGTGACAAAAAATAAAATATTCTATGAACTCACCATGCACCTAACAGAATTCTTTGGGGTGTCCTCTTTCCAAAATGGCATCATTCGTGGGGTCTGTCCTGGCATTTTAGGGTCTCTGCAATCATTACATGCATGGCCAGTATTAGGAGTTTCTGCTATACTCCTTATATTGGGCATAAGGGTAATGCACTCTGGGCTGAAAGGAAAAATGAACATCAAACAATCAATCAATCAATGTGGATGAAAAAATATCTGCCAAAATAAAAAAAAAAGAGGGGAAGGCGTCTGCCAGGACATAGGAGCTGCCGCCCCAAAAATCCAAACCCACCAGCTCGTATGCCCTGGCAAACCTGATTTATCCATTCACACCGATCGATGTGGATGAACAAATCATTGCCAGAGTTCTTTTTTGATACAAAGCGCTTGCCAAAGCGTATGAACCCCAACACCACTCCTCGGCCTATATGCCTCGGCAAACGTATCTTTTTGACTGCGGAGGAGAAATCTCGTCCCGCAGCGCTGCATGCACCGACTTATGTTTAAGCTGACAGGCGCGCAATGTTCTGTCAGGATGCACCATCAGTGCTGCAGCTGATTGGTCGGTCTGGATAGAAAAAAGAGAGAAGTAAAAAGACAAAACAATACAAAAAGGAGGGGAAGGCGTCTGCCAGGACATAGGAGCTGCCGCCCCAAAAATCCAAACCCACCAGCTCGTATGCCCTGGCAAACCTGATTTATCCATTCACACCGATCAATGTAGATGAACAAATCCTTGCCAGAGTTCTTTTTTGATACAAAGTGCTTGCCAAAGCATATGAAACCCCAACACCACTCCTCGGCCCATATGCCTCGGCAAACGTATCTTTTTGACTGCGGAGGAGAAATCTCGTCCTGCAGCGCTGCATGCACCGACTTGTGTGTAAGCTGACAGACACGTAATGTTCTGTCAGGATGCACCATCAGTGCTGCAGCTGGTTAGTCGTTCGCTCGGTCCACCTGGAAGGTTATTGGATGGAAAAAGAGAAAAAAAAACAAGCAAGCAGCAAAGCAATTACTTCATCTTTGAACTTTTTTAATACAAACCTTAACATTGCAAACCAAACATTAACTTCTTTGCTTACCTGTATTTTGTTTTTTTTTAACTTACCTTCCGAGGACAAACCTCTCCTCCCCCATGGGACAATGTGCGACGTGCAAATCGCACAGAGTTGTGGCGAAGTACATTACGCATTTTGTCCCAAGTGAAAGGAGAGGTTTCTGGCAGCCCTGTGCATTACGATCTCTCGAAACCAGATGTTTGGTTTCACACTGCATATTGACAAATCCGGTGGGTCGAGCCCGCCGCACCGTATCGTCCAAAACAGACCTCCAGGGAATACCACAAGAGTAGCATTCGGCCTAGTAATGAACTGCGTCGCCATAGACTAACATGACTTCCGGGCCGATCGATATTGCCACAGAAGCCACGCAGTAACGTAGGCATGCACTAGCGTTAAATCAAGCACTTCCGGTGTAGGGGGGGACCGCAAAGTGTGACTTTCGCTAGGCATTTTGCCCTAACGCATCGCAGCAGTGTGAAATAGCACTGAGAGACCCTTGTGTGCCTACCGCTGTGTTTGGAGTTCCCTACTCTCTAATAGTGTACCTGCTCGTGGTACCTCTCAAAACACTCCCCTAGGCATAGGCCAGGCTGGTCAGGACAGGTGGGACAATAAACAGTGGTGTCACGCCTTATTCCAGCCCTGCTGCAGACACGACAACGTTTTCTTCGGATTCGGTGACCTGGGGTATTTGGAATTGGATAGGCGTAATGCCTTCCATGCAGCCGGCTAGTTGCATCTTGGGGTTGGGCCACGGCACCTCCTGGATACAGGAGTTCCATCACGATCTGTTTATTAAATTGAATAAACGATCCAGTTCTCCCAGCCTTACTGTAGAGAACAAAGCTGTTGTAAATTGCCAATTGAATGAGGTAAAAAGACACTTTTTTATACCAGCGTCCTGTTTTTCGGGCAACTAAATAGGGCGCTAACCTCTGGTCATTGAAGTCCACCCCTCCCATGTTAATATTATACTCATGGACGACAAGGGGTTTTTCAATGACCTCAGTTCGCCGTTGAATTTCAACTGTCGTGTCTGCGTGAATGGTGGACAGGAAGTAAACCTCCCTCTTGTCCTTCCATTTCACCGTGAGCAGGTCGTCAGCACACAAGGCGGCCCTCTGTCCCCGTTCAAGTCTGGTGGTAATGAGCCGTTGGGGGAAGCCCCAGCGACTAGGCCGCACGGTGCCACAACATCAGATTTTTTCTATTTTTAAGTGCTGAAAGAGGGCCACACTTGTGTAATAATTGTCCACATAAAGATGGTACCCCTTCTGGAACAAGGGTGACACCAAGTCCCACACAACCTTTCCACTGCTCCCTAGGTAGTCAGGGCATCCGACCGGCTCCAATTTTGAGTCTTTTCCCTCATAGACCCTAAAATAAGATGTATAGCCTGTGGCCCTTTCACAGAGCTTATACAGTTTCACCCCATACCGGGCGCGCTTGCTTGGGATGTACTGTTTGATGCGAAGGCGCCCGGTAAAACGTATGAGGGACTCGTCTACGCAGATGTCCTGGTCAGGGGTATAAACATCTGCAAATCTGGATGACAGGTGGTCTATAAGGGGTCGAATTTTGTGGAGCCGGTCAAAAGCAGGGTGGTCACTTCGATGACAGGTTTCGTTGTTATTGAAGTGCAGGAAGCGCAGGATGTTCTCAAATCGTGTCCTGGACATGGCAGCAGAGTACAGGGGAACATGATATGCTGGGTCCGTAGACCAATAAGACCGCACCACATTCTGCTTTACTAGTCTCGTGTGAAGGAGAAGGCCCAAAAAAATTTTAATTTCGGAAACTTGGACTGGTTTCCACCGAAAAGGCTGGGCAAGGAACTTTTCCGGATTGGCGGAATTATATATTGTGTGGCCTTACGGTTGGTCTCTGCCACAATTAAGTCTAAGAGATCCTGGGTGAAGAACAGATAGAAAAAGTCTAGGGCCGATCCTAGATTATCTGTCTCCACCTGGACTCCAGACTGGGCGGTGAAAGGGGGAAGTACGGGCCAGGGGATTGCCAATTTGGGTTTGCCAGCACCTCTGGTAAACTAGGGGTAGTACGGGCCCGTCTTCTTGGTGGCTGCGACTGGGATCTTACTGCACGTGCCACCGAACCAGTTTCAACTTCCATGCTGGTGCTCGCCACTTCACCAGGGTCTACGGAAGTACTGGTGCTAGGTCCAGGAGATGTTGTGCTGCTGGTGCCTGCCCCACCATGAAATCTCAGACCAGCACGAACACCACTCTGCTGCCCTTGAGGCCGATCCTGCGCCACCTGCGGTCCAACAACATGGGGTGTGGTACGCCTGGCTTTAGCCGGGACCTCAACCTCGTCATCACTATCGGTCAGTGAGCCACTGCTCAATTCAGGTTCAAACTCTGACCCGGAAGATTCGTCGAATGAGGCGTCCCAATCGTCCTCATCCAACTGGGCCATGTACCTGAGAACCTTATCATCGGAATACCCCTTTCTTGCCATGGTGGGCTGCTAAATTTAGGGGGTATTCCTCTGAGACTACCCAGAAAAAAGAGCACCTACCTAGCAAAAGGGAGTATTTGAGAGGTAGAAAGCTGTGGTCACTGAGTTTTGATAAAAAAAATAAATCAAAACTGAGGTTTACAGTGCCACAGCTATTGTACAGTGTTTTTTGCAGTGATCAGAAAAAAAATTCTGTCACTGCGGTGGGGCGGGCTGAACGCAAGTGCAGGCGAACGATCAGGCCTGATCGGGCAAACACTGCGGTTTTTTTTTGTGGATCCTAGTGACCCTAATAGATCTGACTGCGATCAGTAATGATCACTTACAGATACTATATAGTACCAATGTTGATTAGCGACAGTGGTGACGCTAATTAGTGACTGTGGTGCAGTGGGCTGAGCACTAACTGACACTTACAAAGGGGCCTAGCTAACTGGCCTAAATGCTAACACTAGTGATACTAAAAAAGTGACAGTTTGCACTGATCACTGTTTTTAGATCACTAGGATAGTGACAGGGGGTGGTGGCGAGTGGGGAATCGGAGGCAATCAGAAACAATCACAGGACAATCAAAGGCAATCACAGGGCAATCGCAGGCCAATCACAGGGCACTAAATTCACGGGACAATCAAAGCCAATCACGGGACAATCAAAGCCAATCACAGGGCAATCAAACCAATCACGGCACAATCAAAGCCAATCACGGGACAATCAAAGCCAATCACAGGCCAATCACAGGGCAATCAAACCAATCACGGCACAATCAAAGCCGATCACGGGACAATCAAAGCCGATCACGGGACAATCAAAGCCAATCACAGGCCAATCACGGGACAATCAAAGCCAATCACGGGACAATCAAATACAATTACAGCACAATCAAATTAAATGCCAGCACAATGAAATACAATTACAGCACAATCAAATACAATGCACTGGGAACATGATTGGGGGGGGGGGTCTGAGGGTGATCTGAGGGTGTGGGGGGTTGACTAGGTGCCCGCACGGGGCAGACTGGATCCTGATCTGGTGGGTGGCAGACACAGGGGGTGACGATAGGAGATCAGTGAGGGATTACAGGGGAGAATAGATGTAAACAATGCACTGGGGAGGTTATCAGGAGGGGGGGGGGGTCTGAGGGCAATCTGAGGGTCTGGGTGGGTGATCAGGTGCCCCCAAGGGACAGTTTAGGGTCTGCGCTGATGGGTGGTGGTGACAAGGGGTGATAGACAGGTGATAGATGGGTGATAGACAGGTGATCAGTGGGTAAGGCAGCTACATAGCTGTATACAGTATACAGGGGGGTCTGGGAGGGGGGTCTGGGGGGGATCTGAGGGTAGGGGGTGTGATCAGGGGACCTTAGGGGGCAGTTAGGGACCTAACCTAGGGGATAGCGTCCCTAGATAGTGACAGGGAGTGATTGATGGGTTTTTAGGTGGGTGGTGGGGTGCAGATATTGGTGTGCTGGGGTGGTCAGGGGGGGTTCTGAGGGCTGGGGTGGGCGATCGGGGGTTCTGTGTGGGTTAGAAAGTGTTTTTTACTTAGCTGCCAAGGCTGCCTGTCCTCTCTGATGGTCGCACGACGAGTGACCATTAGTGTTGGGCGAACACCTAGATGTTCGGGTTCGCGAACGTTCACCGAACATCGCCGCGATGTTCGGGTGTTCGCGCCGAACTCCGAACATAATGGAAGTCAATGGGGACCCGAACTTTTGTGCTTTGTAAAGCTTCCTTACATGCTACATACCCCAAATTAGCAGGGTATGTGCACCTTGGGAGTGGGTACAAGAGGAAAAAAAATATTTGAAAAAGAGCTTATAGTTTTTGAGAAAATTGATTGTAAAGTTTCAAAGGAAAAACTGTCTTTTAAATGTGGAAAATGTCATGTTTCTTTGCACAGGTAACATGCTTTTTGCCGCCATGCAGTCATAAATGTAATACAGAGAAGAGGTTTCAGGAAAAGGGACCGGTAACGCTAACCCAGCAGCAGCACACGTGATGGAACAGGAGGAGGAGGCGCAGGAGGAGAAGGCCACGCTTTGTGAGACACAACAACCCAGGCCTTGCATGAGGACAAGAAGCGTGCGGATAGCATGCTTTGTACCGCCATGCAGTCATAAATGTAATAAAGATAAGAGGTTCAATAAACAGGGACCACGCGCCGGCAACGCTAACCCAGCAGCAGCAGACGTGATGGAACAGGAGGAGGCGCAGGAGGAGAAGGCCACGCTTTGGGACACAACAACCCAGGCCTTGCATGAGGACAAGAAGCGTGCGGATAGCATGCTTTTTACCGCCATGCAGTCATAAATGTAATAAAGATAAGTGGTTCAATAAACAGGGACCACGCGGCAACGCTAACCCAGCAGCAGCAGACGTGATGGAGCAGGAGGAGGCGCAGGAGGAGAAGGCCACGCTTTGTGAGACACAACAACCCAGGCCTTGCATGAGGACAAGAAGCGTGCGGATAGCATGCTTTTTACCGCCATGCAGTCATAAATGTAATAAAGATAAGAGGTTCCATAAACAGGGACCGTCACCGGCAACGCTAACCCAGCAGCAGCAGCAGCAGACGTGATGGAACAGGAGGAGGCGCAGGAGGAGAAGGCCACGCTTTTTGAGACACAACAACCCAGGCCTTGCATGAGGACAAGAAGTGTGCGGATAGCATGCTTTGTACCGCCATGCAGTCATAAATGTAATAAAGATAAGAGGTTCCATAAACAGGGACCGGCAACGCTAACCCAGCAGCAGCAGCAGCACACGTGATGGAACAGGAGCAGGCGCAGGAGGAGAAGGCCATGCTTTTTGAGACACAACAACACAGGCCTTGCATGAGGACAAAAAGCGTGCGGATATAGCAGCAATGCTTTTTGCCGCCATGCAGTCATAAATGTAATACAGATGAGAGGTTCAATAAACAGGGACCGGAAACGCTAAACCATCCCAGATGTTCATTGGTCATGTTACTTGGTTGGGGTCCTGGAGTGTTGCGTAGTCGTTCCCAATCCAGGATTGATTCATTTTAATTTGAGTCAGACGGTCTGCATTTTCTGTGGAGAGGCGGATACGCCGATCTGTGACGATGCCTCCGGCAGCACTGAAACAGCGTTCCGACATAACGCTGGCTGCCGGGCAAGCCAGCACCTCTATTGCGTACATTGCCAGTTCGTGCCAGGTGTCTAGCTTCATGCCCGGTTTCAGGTCCAGCGGTGCCAGCCACAAATCCGTCTGTTCCTTTATTCCCCTCCAAATTTCCTCCCCTGTGTGCTGCTTATCCCCAAGGCAGATCAGCTTCAGCAACGCTTGCTGACGCATGCCAACAGCTGTGCTGCACTGCTTCCACGATCCTACTGCTGCTGGTGCTGGGTTAGCGTTTCCGGATGAGGTACAGCTTTGAGATGCGTTGGAGGAGAAGGAGTCAGAGAGGTAGGTGCTGCTGTTGTTATCCAGTGGGAGGGACGGCGGTGCAGCTGTTTGCGGCGTGGGCAACACCCGCGCCGTAGCAGGTGAGGAATCGCTGCCAGGCTCCACAAGGTTCACCCAGTGCGCGGTAAGGGAGATGTATCGACCCTGGCCGAACGCACTCGTCCAGGTGTCAGTGGTGAGGTGAACCTTGCAGGCAACGGCATTCTTCAAGCTTCGGGTTATTTTGCTGACCACGTGCTCATGCAACTCAGGCACTGCAGAGCGCGCAAAGTGGTAGCGGCTGGGAACCACGTAACGTGGGATGGCCACTGACATCATGCCCTTGAAGCTGTTTGTCTCCACCACTCGATATGGCAGCATTTCGCAGGCCAGAAGCTTGGCTATGCTGGCTGTTACTGCCACGGCCCGGGGGTCATTTGCTGGCAATTTCCTCTTGCGCTCAAACATCTCCGAGACAGACAACTGAACCGTAGGGCTGCACACCGAAGGGCTGTTGGTTGTTGTGTTTGATGAACACTGGGAGACCTCAAGAGCACTACTCCGGAAAGTGACAGTGTCAGCGTCGTCTGATGTTTGTGAATGTTGTGAACCACGCAATGGCTGGGCTACTGATGCTGCTGAGGCGGGTCTGGTGGTGAGTCTGGTGAACCCAAGGGAGGCAGTGTTGCTGGTGGTACCCTGTTCTGCCGTGTTTGCCCACAGAGTGGGATGTTTGGATAGCATGTGGCGGCTCATGCTGGTGGTGGAGAGGTTGTTAATACTTTTCCCCCTGCTCAGGCGGGTCTTGCACACCTTGCAAATCGCCATGGTAACATCCTCAGTGCAGTCTTCAAAGAAAGCCCAGACTTTGGAGCACCTGCCTTGCTGGCGATTTCTGTTTGCGCCTCTTTTGCCTCTCACTTTAACTTCCACGCTTGTGGTGCCTGAAATTGCGCGCCGCCTACCTTGTGGCACAAGGCGAACTCGTGCAGCAGTGGGTTCTTCAACAGACTCATCTGTGCTGCTGCTACGACGGCGATGTTCTCGTTCACAAACAAAATCTGGGTCTATGTCCACATTGTCCATACCCTCCTCTTCCATCTCCTCAAACTCGTCATATGTCATTGTGGGGGGCCGCCGCCGTGGAGTAGAGCTCCCCAGAACAACCTCTGCGCAGCTCACTCCAACGTCGTCTGGTTATCTGGCAGTTGTGTGCGTGGTGTCGCTGCCGGTTGTGTCAGCTTTGTGCCCACTGGCTCCTTGTAACTGGCTGAGGACTCGGACCTCGTGCGTGATGTGCTGGTGCTGCTTAACCCACTGCTGGACGCTTGAGAGGTCATCCAAGTAATTATCTGGTCCTGTTCTTTTGGATCTGTGAGGGTGGTTGTCCTGGACAACATGGGCGGTATTGAGATGGTTTTCTTGGGTGCTCCCCTGTGGCCTGTACGTGAACCGTCAGGGGAAACACCTCTTCCCTTGCCCCTCCCTCTTTCACCGGATTTCTTCCTCATTTCACTTATCCTTAAAGTACACGCTGACTGGCAGCAGTACAGTGGCAGTACAGAAATGCTATACAGTGGTGGGTGAGCGGTGTACTACTATTGCCAGCAGCGACACAGAGCACAATGCTATACAGTGGCGGGTGAGCGGTGTACTACTGTTCCCAGCAGACACAGAGTGGCAGTAAACACAATGCTATATAGTGTGGCTGAGCCGTGTACACAGAGTGGCAGTTAACACAATGCTATATAGTCTGCTATATAGTCACCCCGAATGGGGTGATGTTCTGCAGAACCCGAACAGTGGCGAACACTGTTCGCCCAACACTACTGGGAACCCAGATTTTAGTACCTAAACACACGATACAACATGTTTTCCGGGGTCGGACTCTGAGGCACATACAGATGGTCCCGATCATCATCCTCATCATACAACTCTTCTCCTGAGTCTGACCCACCCACCACCTCTGCCACCCCAACATCCCCAGACACAGACCCCTCATCGTCCTCAACATTAACTTGGGATGCTGGCCTGAGCCAGACCTCCTCCTCCACATCAGGCCCCATCATCTCCTCAATGGCAGCCCTCATTAATCGCTCTGGCGACGGACCGATGGACACAACGTTCTCCTCCGGGGAGGGCTGCTGCTGACCACTGGCTGCTGGGGTGGATGTTATAGCTTGCGTGGGGCGTTGGCTGTTGCTGTTGTTGGGAGTGCTGCTCACAGCGGAGGTCTCTGAGAAACTCATGGTGAGCTCATATAGTGGTTGGCGGTGAGTGGAGTATTACTGATCCCAGCAATATACACACTGACTGGCAGAGTACGCAATGCTATATAGTGTGGCTGAGCGGTGTACACAGAGTGGCAGTAAACACAATGCTATATAGTCTGCCTGAGCGGTGTACACAAAGTGGCAGTACACACAATGCTATATAGTCTGGCTGAGCGGTGTACACAGAGTGGCAGTACACACAATGCTATATAGTCTGGCTGAGCGGTGTACACAGAGTGGCAGTAAACAATGCTATATAGTGTGGCTGAGCCGTGTACACAGAGTGGCAGTAAACAATGCTATATAGTCTGGCTGAGCGGTGTACACAGAGTGGCAGTACACACAATGCTATATAGTCTGGCTGAGCGGTGTACACAGAGTGGCAGTAAACAATGCTATATAGTCTGGCTGAGCGGTGTACACAGAGTGGCAGTAAACAATGCTATATAGTGTGGCTGAGCCGTGTACACAGAGTGGCAGTAAACAATGCTATATAGTCTGGCTGAGCCGTGTACACAGAGTGGCAGTAAACAATGCTATATAGTGTGGCTGAGCGGTGTACACAGAGTGGCAGTAAACAATGCTATATAGTGTGGCTGAGCCGTGTACACAGAGTGGCAGTAAACAATGCTATATAGTGTGGCTGAGCGGTGTACACAGAGTGGCAGTAAACAATGCTATATAGTCTGGCTGAGCGGTGTACACAGAGTGGCAGTACACACAATGCTATATAGTCTGGCTGAGCGGTGTACACAGAGTGGCAGTAAACAATGCTATATAGTGTGGCTGAGCGGTGTACACAGAGTGGCAGTACACACAATGCTATATAGTGTGGCTGAGCGGTGTACACAGAGTGGCAGTACACACAATGCTATATAGTCTGGCTGAGCGGTGTACACAGAGTGGCAGTACACACAATGCTATATAGTCTGGCTGAGCGGTGTACACAGAGTGGCAGTACACACAATGCTATATAGTCTGGCTGAGCGGTGTACACGGAGTGGCAGTACACACAATGCTATATAGTCTGGCTGAGCAGTGTACACAGAGTGGCAGTACACACAATGCTATATAGTCTGGCTGAGCCGTGTACACAGAGTGGCAGTACACACAATGCTATATAGTCTGGCTGAGCGGTGTACACAGAGTGGCAGTACACACAATGCTATATAGTCTGGCTGAGCGGTGTACACAGAGTGGCAGTAAACACAATGCTATATATAGCGTGGCTGAGCGAGGTACACAGTGGCAGTACACACAATGCTATATAGTCTGGCTGAGCGGTGTACACAGAGTGGCAGTAAACAATGCTATATATAGTGTGGCTGAGCGAGGTACACAGTGGCAGTAAACAATGCTATATATAGTGTGGCTGAGCGAGCGGTGTACTACTGTTCCCAGCAGCGACACACAATGACTGGGGGGGACCCTGGCTAGCGTGGCTGGAGAGCGAACTATCCTGCCTGCCTACCCAAAGCTAAACCCACAGAGAAATGGCGGAGATATGACGTGGTTCGGGTATTTATTTACCCGAACCACGTGACCGTTCGGCCAATCAGAGCGCGTTCAGGTCCGAACCACGTGACCCGTTCGGCCAATCACAGCGCTAGCCAAACGTTCGGGGAACGTTCGGCCATGCGCTCTTAGTTCGGCCATGCGGCCGAACGGTTTGGCCGAGCACCATCAGGTGTTCGGCCGAACTCGAACATCACCCGAACAGGGTGATGTTCTGCAGAACCCGAACAGTGGCGAACACTGTTCGCCCAACACTAATGACCATCAGCGGAGGAGGCAGCCAGTATAATACACTTTGTTACAATAACAAAGTGTATTATACTCCTCTGATTGGCCCGGTCGCCGCATTTGAAACCCGCCGGCGCTGCTAATTGGCCGGCGGGTTTCCGAGCAGGGTGGGCGGAGCCTATTGCCGGCGGCAATCGCGTCATTGATGACGTGATCGCCGCACAGCCACCGCTGATGCCGCCCCCGCCGATGTGCGTATTGCGGTCATTTGGGCCGGACTTTGCCGCCGACCATCGGCTGGGGGCGGTCCTCAAGTAGTTAAGGTGCCAGAGCATGTTCGTCCCAAATGGGTTAAGAAGGAAGCTGTTATCTTTTCTCTCGATCTGTATGCGTATCTCCTAAGTGGTATCGCATATAACAAGGTAGTGATTTTATCAACAATGATCTTTGTCTCAAAGTCCCTATTGAGAGCTTGTAGTATTTAGTGTGATACCTCCTTGCTCAAAGTGTAACTAAAGATAGTCCACATACATGAGCGCAAAAATCCAATTATTAGTTTCTTGGTATACAAACAATCTGCTTTTCTGCTTTAAAATTTCTCGTCCGCAATTATCATATGCCATTGCATTTTCATATTTCATGCTCTAGCAGTTTGTTTGAGGACATAGCTCCTTCTCTAGAGTTTGCACCCTCGGACTGGCCTTTCTAGATTATTACATCCTTGTGGTTTCCCATATAGAGATCTTCTGTTAACCTACTGTGTAAGAAAGCTATTTTGCCCTCAAAGTGCTTTTTCTGCATTTTATTTTTTGGTGCTACAGTGAGTGAAGTCCTGACTGCAATGTGATTGATTATTGGAGCAAATGTCTCTCATCATAGATAGACCTTATCATATTTCTTAGAGTACCCCCAGATTACTTGTCTCACTTGTGCCAAAAGTCTTATATATTACTTTAAAAGTCCATCTATAGCCAATAGCTGTTCTAGTTGCTGGTGGTTCTGCAGCTTAATTTAGGGAGCTGCTGGGACCCAGGGAACATGACTAAGGTGGTAATGCTGCATAGTATACAGCCTTACCACCACAGAGGGTTGGAGTGATCCACTACAGCATAAGTTTACAGATTGGATAGAGAAGACCTGTACACTAACCGATTCAGACACCTTCTGTCTGGCCTCCCCTTGAACTGCATTGGCCACCTTCAATGAGTTATGAACGCGGCTGCCTGACTCATCCATTCTTCTCACAGCTCAGCATCCACATTCCCCCTCTGTAAATCCCTGCACATGGCTCCCTATCCGATTCAATGTAAGTTTCAAGATTCTATGGCTGGCCTGTAAATCTGTGCACAAAACCTGCCCTACCTGCATCTCGGAGCTTGTTCACAGGTATACACCAAGATGTCCCCTTTGATCCTCCAACGACCTTCATCTAACTTCCCCATGCATTTCCCACTCCCATGCAGGGTTGCTCGTAAACTACGCCAGTGCGAATCTTCGCGTAGTAGTCCGCAACTACGCATTGTAGTTCATAGACGAAGTTAAAAAACATTATACCACGTATTTCCGTGTAGTCGTAGTACCGCTATTCGAAGCTTCGCCCGCTACGCGTAGTTGACGTATGTATTGCGAAGTCAACTAAGCGTGTGGTAACTGCGTCTATACGGATCATTGCACGCATGCGCAGAAATATTATTGCCCTTCTATACGTATACAATTTCGCATTGGAAGGTGGAATGAACGCATATATTAGTTCACCCATGCGCATATTTAGCGGATTATTGCAGAAATGTTTCTGCATAAGGGCATAAGCATCCGCATACACTACGCTTCGCACTACGCGAAGCTTCCATATTTTAACGCGTAGTCTACGAAATGCAAACGTAGCGAAGTTTATGATTTCGAAACCGTAGTTTGCTAAGCGTAATCGCGTAGAACTACGCGTAGTTCCAGCGTAGCGAGGTTGGCTGACTACGACCATCCCTCCAATGCGTGTTTGCAGGATTTCTCAAAAACCACCACCACCACCCTCTGGAACTCTCTTCTACTGCCCCTCAGACTTGCCCCCTCTTTCAACACATTCAAGCAAGCCCTCAAAACCCACCCGTTCGAGATGCACTACCCAGCCCCTACCACACAGTAACTCTCTTGTGAATACTTACTACAGCCCTACCTAGAGTGTCCATCTCCCTCCCCTATTGTAAGCCTTTGGTAGAGCCCGCCCTTGCCTAGTGTATTCTACGAGTGTGTGCTCCTTTCCTAGGACAGCCTCATACTTGTATTACTGGGCCAATCTAACCAGCTCAAAATCACATGATCACGTATCTTGTACCGTTTGCCTTGTATAGTTTTGTCCTATGCTGTATAACCTTCTTATGTCTGTCATCCTTTGTATCATTGTATGTATTTATTGTCCAGCGCTGCATAATATGTTGGCGCTTTATAAATACAATAAATATTAATAATACTTAATTGCACACTGCTGAGCATAATTGCAGAGAAAGACAGCAGAATAATAAGCTCATCAATTATGTTCCCACCTGCACTTTACAGACAGTGGCTGGGCGTATGTATTTTCTGGCCGTGCAGTAAATTGGGTGCAGGGCGATGCTGACAGACAGCTCTCCCTGCGCTACATAATCTGGGGGAATGTAACAAATATATTCCCATGTTTTACCTAATGCAACCCTTTGGCCACGTAATTGGCGGCACCCAAATCAGGTGCAATGTGGCTCCAAAGGGGCATCTTGGTGGCTGAGGCTTTGCGGATACTGTTTTGCTCAACTGTAGAGAGGAGGCTGGGTGGATACAGAGCTACTTATACTGTCTGCTCTGTGTTGCTGGACAATCTGAATTCATAGGACTGGCTCCTCAAGATATCAATATATTTTTGTCAGGCAAGTGATTCATCTGTCCTGCATTTCGGCTCTACATATAGCTGCTTTAATGCTATGTTTAGAATATGAGCTCAGGTTTGTCAGTGATTCTGTTCCTGCTTCCTTTACTCGCCCTCAGGAGGTCTCTGCCCACTGGCAAAGCTTACATCTATCAAGTCAATGCCAACTTTAACACATTGGGTGTTAGATTAGCACATTTTGCACAAATGTAACACATGCTCAAAGTAATAAAAAGCGTCTTTGTGTCCAAGCAAGTATACGTTTAGCAGAACCTATTTGCAGGCTTTCCACATACACTTGCTGAGCTTCAAGTGAACCTGTCAGTAGAGCAAGATAGCTGTGCATGCCACTATTAGAGGTGTATAGAAAAACATATCAAAGCACTGTTTTCATGGTAAAAATGGATTTCGATGCCGCCACAATTTCTCTGAAAATGGCAGTGCATTCTTCCATAAGCATTCATAGATCCAACTTCCTTAGTGCCTTTATATTCCAGGGGAGTAAGCCTGCAGATGTACACGAATCACTGAGCTGCTCTGCTGTATGCCACCAGGCGGTAGTGTGGACATCCCCCCTGGATGTCTCTGACTGCAGCTAGTTAAATGGAAGCTGAATGGTGCACTGAGGGACAGAGCATGCACCATTCAGCTTCCATTTAACTAGCTGCAGTCAGAGGCACAGATAGGGCGCAGAGTGGTGCAATGTAGGAGGCGGCAGGCGTAACCAGGCAACCTATATGTATCAGGACCGCATGATAGGCATTAGGCACATTTTCATGGTTAGTTTAGTATTTTTGGGTTAGTTCAGATGTGCTTTAAAACAGAGCTTAAACCTGTCATTTCAAAACAAAAATTGCCACCTATGTCTGTTCTTGACTATAGTAAATATTTACTTTTATCACGCCCCACCCAGTGACATCCAAATCTTTTGCCATACTGGTCAATCCAGTTAAGAGAAACCTGAAAATAAAAGAGCTTGCTAGTAATAATCCTAGAAGAATGTAATTTAGAATATTAATTTAGTATATTAACACACAGGTATAATATTTACACCTATAGCAGAGGTGTAGCTAGAGATTATGGGGCCTCATAGCAGAATTTTGATGGGGCCCTCAGACCTACGCACTTAAGAGCAATGCCACCTAACCCTATAAAATATAGAAGTTGACTATCCAATGTACATTTCTATGCAATGTACTCTGCAAACAGTCTATGGCCACTAATAAATAGTGAACACAGCACCGCTTGGGCCACCTTTGCTCCAGGGCCCCATAGCAGTTGCTCTGGCTGCTATGGCTATTGTTACACCTCTGACCTATAGTAAAAACTATTTACTAGTAAACCATAATTTTAATCTTTAAAGAAAACCTGTAACAACAAAAAGTTCCCCTGGGGAATGCTCACCTCGGTAGGGGGAAGCCTCTGGATCCTATCAAAGCTTCCCCTGTCCTCCTGCATCCCACGGCGGTCTCACTCTGGCCCTCTGAACGGTGGGGATGTAAATATTTACCTTGCCGGCTCCAGCACAGGCGCAGTATCGGGTCTCCACTCTGAGGTAGGCGGAAATAGCCGATTGCTGTCGGGCTGCTCTACTGCGCAGGAGCAAGTCTCCTGCGTAGTAGAGCGGACCCGACGGGATAGGCTATTTCCGCCTATCTCCGTGCTGAGAGCCGCAACAGTGCCACCTGCTGGAGCCAGGGAAGGTAAATAAATTTAGCTTGTCAGTCTTGTCAAGCCTGGAATACCGGAGACTTCGGGGGAGCCAGCACTGGATTGCCTGCAGGCTGCAGCTACAGTGGAGGGGGGAGCCTCATTGGGACCCTGAAGCTTTTTTTGTTACAGGCTCTCTTTAATACAGTCTCTCTATAAAAAAAAACGTACAGCTTCTTCATTATCATTCTGGTCCAGATGCACTTTTTAGTCTGTAGACCTGCTCATTCAGAGACATTCAAGCACAGAGTAAAACAACTGCTGTCACAAAAAGTCCACAAATTCATTAATTATAATTACCAATATGAAACACCAACATGCGATAAGTGAAACAAAAATTGCTTAACCTCTTGACGACCAGCTAAAGCCGATTGGCGTAAACTGGTTGTCTGCGGGTTTCCATGGAAATGGCCGCTCGAACGTCAGTTCACGGAGGGTGTCTCCGTGAACTGCCTGCGAGCCTCCGATCGCGGCTCGCAGGCGAAATGTAAACACGCGGGGAAGAAATCCTCGGTGTTTACACTGCATTGGCGATCCCCGGCCTCTGATAGGCCGGGATCGCCGCCGTCTGATAGGCTGAAGCCTATCAGAGGCGGTACAGGACGTATCGCCGTCCTGTACCGCCCACAGAGCCAGGGAGAGGGAGGGATCAGGGAATAGCGCTGCAGAGGGGGGCTTTGAGGAGCTCCCCCGCAAAGCACAGCAGAGCAGCGGCGATCAGACCCCCCCCCAGCATGACATCCTCCTAGTGGGAAAAAAAGGGGGGAAGTCTGATCGCCCTGCCTGCAACACAAAGAGCCCACCCAGCACAGATCAATGGGAAATCACTTGGTCAGCAAGTGGTTAACACCCTTAGAACCGCCCATAGTAAGTCCTATGTGTTTCCCTGGTGACTATTGATCATTTGACAGCTGACATCTTCTGATCCACTAGACACTAAGAAACATGTAGGGTATCCACTAGACACCAGGGAAAAGTATGGGGACCCAGTAGAAACAAGGAAAATGTATAGGGGACCCACTGGAGACTAGGGGATTGGATAGGTGCCTCACTAAACAACAAGGGAAACATATAGGTAGATCACTACACACTAGGAGAAGGTATAGGGGACCCACTAGACACCAAGGGAACGTATAGGGGCCCATAGCCGGCCTTTGACCTGAGCGACCGAGCGATCACTCAGGGCGCCAGCTTCCAAGGGGGCACCTAGAGCTTGCTATCTAATGGAGGGAGGGCACCTACTCCTTACTACCTATACTGGAGGCACCGATGCCTGGCTACTTATGGGGGGAGACCTACACGTGACATCCTATACTGGGGGCACCTATGCTTGGCCACCTATATTGAGGGCACCTACACATGAGATCCTATACTGGGGGAACCTATACCTGACCACCGACCTATACAGAGCCAGAGGGCTTTTTTTTGGGGGGGGGGGGGTGGGGGGGGGGGGGGCGCACTGTGGCTATAATGTGTGGTGAAAATTGTCGGTATTGTGCTATCATTCCGAATTGGTGTGGGGAGCGCCTAACTGTCCCACTGATTGTTTTTTTTTTATCTAGCCTTCATTTTTAAGTGTATTCAAGATAATGCACTCTTTCCATCCATTTTGTGATTATTAGTATTTTTCTATTATACATATGTGATGGGTCACGGAGATCTGAGCATTTGGTGTGATGTGTCACAACTTCAAAAAGGTTGGAACCACTGTCCTAGGAGGTAACTCAGGAGAAAAGGTGAATTGGCATATGGGCCTCTGTGTGTGTGTGTGTGTGTGTGTGTGTGTGTGTGTGTGTGTGTGTGTGTGTGTGTGTGTGTGTGTATGTTTGTGCGTGTGTGTGCAAGTGCGAAGGGGAGGCACCAAAATCAGGTTTCGCTCAGGGCGCTGTGAAACCTAGGGCCGGCCCTGTAGGGGCCCCACTTAATAAGAGGGAAGCACACAGTGTCTGAACCACACGCCTGAAACAACCTTGCTGTAATGATCTGCTCAGCTGTCTGCACGGGCAGACAACTGTTTGTCCATTCTTTAGGTCTGAGTGCTGCAGGTCTCTGGAAAAGAGACCTGTCTTCATTTTGCAAGTTTCAGAGTTGCTCTGCTGGTGAGAAATTTGCATACACTTGTCATGCAAATTGCTTAGCTGCCTCCTTTGATGGCTTGCAGTATAAATACCTTTTGCTCCCAGAATTCCTGGAGTATCAGCCTTTGCTATTGTTTGCTAAGATTATCTTAGAGTAATTCCTTGGGACTGCACTAGGCATCCCTTCTAGCGTAGTCAGGTTATACCTGTTTGCCTTGTACTGTCTGTCTTGCGATTGTCTTGTCACCAGCGGTGGTCGACAGGAAATCGTTCTGTCTGTTTGGATCGCACATGCCCTAGCGGTAGTGGCTGTGGTTCCTTCTGTATTCGGTCTGGGAGTGTAGGCCAGAGCTGCGGTTGCTGCTGGCTACTCATTCTGTCTGTCTTGTCTGGTACGAACGCTTGCTGTAGGCTCGGTGAGGTTACCGTTTAGCAAGCGTTCGCGTTCTCTATTTCGTGTTTGTGTTAAATTGGTTAGTTAGGGTGGCACGCTTATCACTGGGCGCCTAACGCGGTGATCGTGTCTGAAATGCGTTCGCTGTTGCGAATGAGTGCGGTGTTCGCGTTTAGCTAGAGTTTGTTATTTTCCTTGATGTTCTGATTATTGTTATTTGCTATGTCTTTCTTGCTACACTTGTGCTCTGTCTAATTCGGTCTTGTGTCACTATTGGCAATCGCCACTCTTGCGATTGCGTTCTCACTTGGTTTCCGCTGTTGTGTGTTCGGTCTTGTGTCACTATTGGCAATCGCCACTCTTGCGATTGCATTCTCACTTGGTTTCCGCTGTTGTGTGTTCACCGTCGCCAGGTGGCGACTGGATTGGTGGACACACATACATTATATCTCTGTGCATATTCAGTCCTGTGTCGCTGTTAGCAATCGTCATCTCTTGCGATTGCTTTCTCACTTGGTTTCCGCTGTTGTGTGTTCACCGTCGCCAGGTGGCGACTGGATTGGTGGACAGACATACATTCCATCTCTGTGCTTATTCAGTCTTGTGTCGCTGTTAGCAATCACCATCTCTTGCGATTGCTTTCCCACTTGGTCTTCGCTGTTGTGTGTTCACCGTCGCCAGGTGGCGACTAGATTGGTGGACATACATACATTCTGTCTCTGTGCTCACTCTCTTCCACTAGGGCCTATCTTGCCCTGTATTCCTTTCCCTCGTACAATTCCTATCTGGCATCTGTGGCAGTACAGAGGGGTTGTTCCTCTGTTCTCCACAGCTCCACCTGCCGGCAGGAATTCCCCTCTACAGGTGCATTGCACCGCAGCTGGGTTCTGTTACTCAGACGTTTGTGGAGGATTCCCGTAGTGTCGGCGCGCAGCTTGTGCGCTGACCACGGAAATAATTCCCCAATCGTTACAGTATGACCAGCCAAACTGAAATTCCCAGTGTAGAGGGAATTCCGATTTGTACGATTTTGTCGAATATGGCTCTTGTACCTTTAAAAGGTTTAAAAAACTTGACTCTGAAACCAAGGAGGACTTCCTGTCTGAATGTGTATGATTTTTTCTGAGTCCTACCTTTCAAATTACTAATTCGTCCACATCGGCTCTCCAATTAGCTTGTGTTCTATTGCAAGGAGATCTGTTTGTGTGGTCTTATGAGATTTTGAAAAGTCATTCCTGGAATGATAATCCTTATCAGTTTCTTACATTGATTTTTTCCCACTGGTTTAAACTGCCTTGCTTACTATTTATTCTTGACGAGTGTGTACCTGCTAATCAGTCAGCTGTGCTATCCATTCCATGCAAAACCATTCAGTGTGATTAATGAATGCAGTAACAGCTCCCTTGTATCTAGACCGCAGCCACTGGTAGCAGTTAAAACTAATAAGAGAAAATCCAGGAAGGCTTCCAAGCGGAAAAATCCGTTGCCCATAGCAACTACTAATAAAGAAATTATTTCTGTAAAGTCTGAAATGTGGAATACACTTGAATGTGATGAATCCAGAGAGACTTCTCAGTCTCAGGTTTTGTTGCCCCAAGCAAAAGCATATGTGGATCCTATGATAGGCAGAATTATTCAGTATATTAAAGGTGTAAGGACTGTATGTTCCTGATCCCAACCTGTATGAATGTTACCTTGATACAGGGTTGTTTGAGCCTCCATTTGCTTCATGGGAGATTGGGGCCTTGATTGAGGAGTTCGAGATTAATTGGAACGCGTTTTGCAATTTTTACATCGCAGAAAGCGAAGAGATTCTTAATGCTTGTGTTAATTCTGTGTACACTTTGAATGATTCTGATGAGTGTGACGAATGTTTTGTGGATCCGGTGATTTGTGTGTGGCAGACGATTTTGGATGAATTGCACACACACCAACCAATTGACTCCAATAAAGAGACACCATCATCGGTTGATTGTTCCTGCCTTTCTTCCTAGGTAAAGCAAGTGAGTTCAGACACCTGTGTGAATTCTGAAAGATTCTCTCCTGTTTCTGTGGAATTTGAATCTGTGCGATCTAATGCCTGTTTCTCAGGCGTTCCTGCAGATTATGATCAACATAAATGTGTCAGTTTTGTCAAAGATATGTGGGATCCCTTGTCATTTAAGAACAGATCATTTTCTCCCAGTAATTTTTCAAGATCTTCCATCTATGATCCTGCTATGGGGAAAATTCCTAAACTATGCAGCCTCAAAAGTAATGTTAATATGACTAATAAAGTTTCTCCTGTTGTTGTCACAACTTCTTCTGCAAATAAATCTATGTCTCACTCTGTCCACACCTGTAAAGGCATGTTGCCTGATGACAGTTGTTCCAATGTTTCTGTCCTGAACACTTTGCAGTCTGGTCCACAGATTGCGGAGGTTTGCGTTTTGGAAGCGTCAGTTTCACAACCTAAAGCGATCTTGGATTCGCAAATTTTGCGTTCTGACTCCTCGGATTCAACATTGTTAGCCGAGTCTAAGAGTAAGACAGCGCTTTGGTTTTGGGAATTTGATACTGAGGGATCTTTGCCTTGTCCAGAGAAGGTTCCTGTGAGCCTGCCCTGTACCATGAATAAAACTATGATATCCACTCGCACTGACATTTGTGAGTCCCTTTCTTGCTCTGAAGATAGTACTGACTCTCCACCTTGTACTCTGGATGAGTCAATATTGCCTTGCATAAAATCTCCTGCAGTGACCCTAGAGGCTCATCTGGGTATTGCTACTATTCTCACCTGTTTTTCTGCTATTTTGGAATTGCAGTTTAGTTTAACTGCTATTATTATTATTATTATTATTATTATTATTGATTTATAGAGCGCCAACATATTCCGTGGCGCTGCTATGCAGAATTCTGCGTGCAGTGAGATTAGAGTTAGGGAGTCAGTGTGTGTTCCAGTAGATATTCCTGTGCATCCTGTTCATGAAGATAAAACTCAGTCTCAGCAGATTGTAGAACAATCTCTGGGACATTTGCTCTGTCCGCAAAAGGTATTTGATGTTCGGCCCTGTAACATGGATAGTTCAGAATCCTTGTCAGAAAATTTGGGAAATGATGCTTCTGAAGTCTTGTTTGATGTTCTGGAGGTCTCCGAGTTCCTCCCAAAGGGTGCAGAACTTTTAGGAGGTGCCTCTTGCCCCGCAGGGCCATTTGAGGTTTTGCCTACTTCAGTAGGCATTACTGCTATACTAACTACCTTTGCAGCTCTTGTGGAGCTCCAGTGATGCGTAGTCAATGATGAGTTCTGGTTGGATACAATTACAGTCATAGAGACTTCTAAGTCTGAGTCCAAGTCTGTTCTTGAAAGACCAGTGCTTGTGACCACTACTCGTGATGATTCTTTGCCCGGTCCTGGTTTTGGTCTTGTCGTGTCGGACTCTGAGGTTGGCAGTTCCTCGACATGTCCTGAGATTTCTCTTGTGCTGGTGTACCCCGATGTGCTCTGTGACCCAGAAAGCCCAAGTGTGTTTCGGTTACCAGCATGCCCAGATGCTTCCTCGGTGGAGACTAGTGCTGGGCGTAATGGAAAAAACTACGCTTACGGATCATTACGCGTAATTTTACGGGCAGACAACTGTTTGTCCATTCTTTAGGTCTGAGTGCTGCAGGTCTCTGGAAAAGAGACCTGTCTTCATTTTGCAAGTTTCAGAGTTGCTCTGCTGGTGAGAAATTTGCATACACTTGTCATGCAAATTGCTTAGCTGCCTCCTTTGATGGCTTGCAGTATAAATACCTTTTGCTCCCAGAATTCCTGGAGTATCAGCCTTTGCTATTGTTTGCTAAGATTATCTTAGAGTAATTCCTTGGGACTGCACTAGGCATCCCTTCTAGCGTAGTCAGGTTATACCTGTTTGCCTTGTACTGTCTGTCTTGCGATTGTCTTGTCACCAGCGGTGGTCGACAGGAAATCGTTCTGTCTGTTTGGATCGCACATGCCCTAGCGGTAGTGGCTGTGGTTCCTTCTGTATTCGGTCTGGGAGTGTAGGCCAGAGCTGCGGTTGCTGCTGGCTACTCATTCTGTCTGTCTTGTCTGGTACGAACGCTTGCTGTAGGCTCGGTGAGGTTACCGTTTAGCAAGCGTTCTCTATTTCGTGTTTGTGTTAAATTGGTTAGTTAGGGTGGCACGCTTATCACTGGGCGCCTAACGCGGTGATCGTGTCTGAAATGCGTTCGCTGTTGCGAATGAGTGCGGTGTTCGCGTTTAGCTAGAGTTTGTTATTTTCCTTGATGTTCTGATTATTGTTATTTGCTATGTCTTTCTTGCTACACTTGTGCTCTGTCTAATTCGGTCTTGTGTCACTATTGGCAATCGCCACTCTTGCGATTGCGTTCTCACTTGGTTTCCGCTGTTGTGTGTTCGGTCTTGTGTCACTATTGGCAATCGCCACTCTTGCGATTGCATTCTCACTTGGTTTCCGCTGTTGTGTGTTCACCGTCGCCAGGTGGCGACTGGATTGGTGGACACACATACATTATATCTCTGTGCATATTCAGTCCTGTGTCGCTGTTAGCAATCGTCATCTCTTGCGATTGCTTTCTCACTTGGTTTCCGCTGTTGTGTGTTCACCGTCACCAGGTGGCGACTGGATTGGTGGACAGACATACATTCCATCTCTGTGCTTATTCAGTCTTGTGTCGCTGTTAGCAATCACCATCTCTTGCGATTGCTTTCCCACTTGGTCTTCGCTGTTGTGTGTTCACCGTCGCCAGGTGGCGACTAGATTGGTGGACATACATACATTCTGTCTCTGTGCTCACTCTCTTCCACTAGGGCCTATCTTGCCCTGTATTCCTTTCCCTCATACAATTCCTATCTGGCATCTGTGGCAGTACAGAGGGGTTGTTCCTCTGTTCTCCACAGCTCCACCTGCCGGCAGGAATTCCCCTCTACAGGTGCATTGCACCGCAGCTGGGTTCTGTTACTCAGACGTTTGTGGAGGATTCCCGTAGTGTCGGCGCGCAGCTTGTGCGCTGACCACGGAAATAATTCCCCAATCGTTACAGTATGACCAGCCAAACTGAAATTCCCAGTGTAGAGGGAATTCCGATTTGTACGATTTTGTCGAATATGGCTCTTGTACCTTTAAAAGGTTTAAAAAACTTGACTCTGAAACCAAGGAGGACTTCCTGTCTGAATGTGTATGATTTTTTCTGAGTCCTACCTTTCAAATTACTAATTCGTCCACATCGGCTCTCCAATTAGCTTGTGTTCTATTGCAAGGAGATCTGTTTGTGTGGTCTTATGAGATTTTGAAAAGTCATTCCTGGAATGATAATCCTTATCAGTTTCTTACATTGATTTTTTCCCACTGGTTTAAACTGCCTTGCTTACTATTTATTCTTGACGAGTGTGTACCTGCTAATCAGTCAGCTGTGCTATCCATTCCATGCAAAACCATTCAGTGTGATTAATGAATGCAGTAACAGCTCCCTTGTATCTAGACCGCAGCCACTGGTAGCAGTTAAAACTAATAAGAGAAAATCCAGGAAGGCTTCCAAGCGGAAAAATCCGTTGCCCATAGCAACTACTAATAAAGAAATTATTTCTGTAAAGTCTGAAATGTGGAATACACTTGAATGTGATGAATCCAGAGAGACTTCTCAGTTTTAGGTTTTGTTGCCCCAAGCAAAAGCATATGTGGATCCTATGATAGGCAGAATTATTCAGTATATTAAAGGTGTAAGGACTGTATGTTCCTGATCCCAACCTGTATGAATGTTACCTTGATACAGGGTTGTTTGAGCCTCCATTTGCTTCATGGGAGATTGGGGCCTTGATTGAGGAGTTCGAGATTAATTGGAACGCGTTTTGCAATTTTTACATCGCAGAAAGCGAAGAGATTCTTAATGCTTGTGTTAATTCTGTGTACACTTTGAATGATTCTGATGAGTGTGACGAATGTTTTGTGGATCCGGTGGTTTGTGTGTGGCAGACGATTTTGGATGAATTGCACACACACCAACCAATTGACTCCAATAAAGAGACACCATTATCGGTTGATTGTTCCTGCCTTTCTTCCTAGGTAAAGCAAGTGAGTTCAGACACCTGTGTGAATTCTGAAAGATTCTCTCCTGTTTCTGTGGAATTTGAATCTGTGCGATCTAATGCCTGTTTCTCCGGCGTTCCTGCAGATTATGATCAACATAAATGTGTCAGTTTTGTCAAAGATATGTGGGATCCCTTGTCATTTAACCAGCTGAGCGGTCTGGACGAGCTCAGCTCGTCCAACACCGCCAGCGGCTGCCGCTCAGGCCCTGCTGGGCCGATTTTAACGAAATAAAAAGCAGCACACGCAGCCGGCACTTTGCCAGCCGCGTGTGCTGCCTGATCGCCGCCGCTCTGCGGCGATTCGCCGCGAGCAGCGGCGAAAGAGGGCCCCCCTAGCCGCCTGAGCCCAGCGTAGCCGGAACAAAAAGTTCCGGCCAGCGCTAAGGGCTGGATCGGAGGCGGCTGACGTCAGGACGTCGGCTGACGGCGATGACGTCACTCCGCTCGTCGCTATGGCGACGATATAAGCAAAACAAGGAAGGCCGCTCATTGCGGCCTTCCTTGTTTATTCTGGGCGCCGGAGGCGATCGGAAGATCGCCTCCGGAGCGCCCTCTAGTGGGCTTTCATGCAGCCAACTTTCAGTTGGCTGCATGAAATAGTTTTTTTTTTATTTAAAAAAAACCCTCCCGCAGCCACCCTGGCGATTTAATCAGAACGCCAGGGTGGTTAAGAACAGATCATTTTCTCCCAGTAATTTTTCAAGATCTTCCATCTATGATCCTGCTATGGGGAAAATTCCTAAACTATGCAGCCTCAAAAGTAATGTTAATATGACTAATAAAGTTTCTCCTGTTGTTGTCACAACTTCTTCTGCAAATAAATCTATGTCTCACTCTGTCCACACCTATAAAGGCATGTTGCCTGATGACAGTTGTTCCAATGTTTCTGTCCTGAACACTTTGCAGTCTGGTCCACAGATTGCGGAGGTTTGCGCTTTGGAAGCGTCAGTTTCACAACCTAAAGCGATCTTGGATTCGCAAATTTTGCGTTCTGACTCCTCGGATTCAACATTGTTAGCCGAGTCTAAGAGTAAGACAGCGCTTTGGTTTTGGGAATTTGATACTGAGGGATCTTTGCCTTGTCCAGAGAAGGTTCCTGTGAGCCTGCCCTGTACCATGAATAAAACTATGATATCCACTCGCACTGACATTTGTGAGTCCCTTTCTTGCTCTGAAGATAGTACTGACTCTCCACCTTGTACTCTGGATGAGTCAATATTGCCTTGCATAAAATCTCCTGCAGTGACCCTAGAGGCTCATCTGGGTATTGCTACTATTCTCACCTGTTTTTCTGCTATTTTGGAATTGCAGTTTAGTTTAACTGCTATTATTATTATTATTATTATTATTATTATTGATTTATAGAGCGCCAACATATTCCGTGGCGCTGCTATGCAGAATTCTGCGTGCAGTGAGATTAGAGTTAGGGAGTCAGTGTGTGTTCCAGTAGATATTCCTGTGCATCCTGTTCATGAAGATAAAACTCAGTCTCAGCAGATTGTAGAACAATCTCTGGGACATTTGCTCTGTCCGCAAAAGGTATTTGATGTTCGGCCCTGTAACATGGATAGTTCAGAATCCTTGTCAGAAAATTTGGGAAATGATGCTTCTGAAGTCTTGTTTGATGTTCTGGAGGTCTCCGAGTTCCTCCCAAAGGGTGCAGAACTTTTAGGAGGTGCCTCTTGCCCCGCAGGGCCATTTGAGGTTTTGCCTACTTCAGTAGGCATTACTGCTATACTAACTACCTTTGCAGCTCTTGTGGAGCTCCAGTGATGCGTAGTCAATGATGAGTTCTGGTTGGATACAATTACAGTCATAGAGACTTCTAAGTCTGAGTCCAAGTCTGTTCTTGAAAGACCAGTGCTTGTGACCACTACTCGTGATGATTCTTTGCCCGGTCCTGGTTTTGGTCTTGTCGTGTCGGACTCTGAGGTTGGCAGTTCCTCGACATGTCCTGAGATTTCTCTTGTGCTGGTGTACCCCGATGTGCTCTGTGACCCAGAAAGCCCAAGTGTGTTTCGGTTACCAGCATGCCCAGATGCTTCCTCGGTGGAGACTAGTGCTGGGCGTAATGGAAAAAACTACGCTTACGGATCATTACGCGTAATTTTACGGGCAGACAACTGTTTGTCCATTCTTTAGGTCTGAGTGCTGCAGGTCTCTGGAAAAGAGACCTGTCTTCATTTTGCAAGTTTCAGAGTTGCTCTGCTGGTGAGAAATTTGCATACACTTGTCATGCAAATTGCTTAGCTGCCTCCTTTGATGGCTTGCAGTATAAATACCTTTTGCTCCCAGAATTCCTAGAGTATCAGCCTTTGCTATTGTTTGCTAAGATTATCTTAGAGTAATTCCTTGGGACTGCACTAGGCATCCCTTCTAGCGTAGTCAGGTTATACCTGTTTGCCTTGTACTGTCTGTCTTGCGATTGTCTTGTCACCAGCGGTGGTCGACAGGAAATCGTTCTGTCTGTTTGGATCGCACATGCCCTAGCGGTAGTGGCTGTGGTTCCTTCTGTATTCGGTCTGGGAGTGTAGGCCAGAGCTGCGGTTGCTGCTGGCTACTCATTCTGTCTGTCTTGTCTGGTACGAACGCTTGCTGTAGGCTCGGTGAGGTTACCGTTTAGCAAGCGTTCGCGTTCTCTATTTCGTGTTTGTGTTAAATTGGTTAGTTAGGGTGGCACGCTTATCACTGGGCGCCTAACGCGGTGATCGTGTCTGAAATGCGTTCGCTGTTGCGAATGAGTGCGGTGTTCGCGTTTAGCTAGAGTTTGTTATTTTCCTTGATGTTCTGATTATTGTTATTTGCTATGTCTTTCTTGCTACACTTGTGCTCTGTCTAATTCGGTCTTGTGTCACTATTGGCAATCGCCACTCTTGCGATTGCGTTCTCACTTGGTTTCCGCTGTTGTGTGTTCGGTCTTGTGTCACTATTGGCAATCGCCACTCTTGCGATTGCGTTCTCACTTGGTTTCCGCTGTTGTGTGTTCACCGTCGCCAGGTGGCGACTGGATTGGTGGACACACATACATTATATCTCTGTGCATATTCAGTCCTGTGTCGCTGTTAGCAATCGTCATCTCTTGCGATTGCTTTCTCACTTGGTTTCCGCTGTTGTGTGTTCACCGTCGCCAGGTGGTGACTGGATTTGTGGACAGACATACATTCCATCTCTGTGCTTATTCAGTCTTGTGTCGCTGTTAGCAATCACCATCTCTTGCGATTGCTTTCCCACTTGGTCTTCGCTGTTGTGTGTTCACCGTCGCCAGGTGGCGACTAGATTGGTGGACATACATACATTCTGTCTCTGTGCTCACTCTCTTCCACTAGGGCCTATCTTGCCCTGTATTCCTTTCCCTCGTACAATTCCTATCTGGCATCTGTGGCAGTACAGAGGGGTTGTTCCTCTGTTCTCCACAGCTCCACCTGCCGGCAGGAATTCCCCTCTACAGGTGCATTGCACCGCAGCTGGGTTCTGTTACTCAGACGTTTGTGGAGGATTCCCGTAGTGTCGGCGCGCAGCTTGTGCGCTGACCACGGAAATAATTCCCCAATCGTTACAGTATGACCAGCCAAACTGAAATTCCCAGTGTAGAGGGAATTCCGATTTGTACGATTTTGTCGAATATGGCTTGGTCTGTCCGCAAAAGGTATTTGATGTTCGGCCCTGTAACATGGATAGTTCAGAATCCTTGTCAGAAAATTTGGGAAATGATGCTTCTGAAGTCTTGTTTGATGTTCTGGAGGTCTCCGAGTTCCTCCCAAAGGGTGCAGAACTTTTAGGAGGTGCCTCTTGCCCCGCAGGGCCATTTGAGGTTTTGCCTACTTCAGTAGGCATTACTGCTATACTAACTACCTTTGCAGCTCTTGTGGAGCTCCAGTGATGCATAGTCAATGATGAGTTCTGGTTGGATACAATTACAGTCATAGAGACTTCTAAGTCTGAGTCCAAGTCTGTTCTTGAAAGACCAGTGCTTGTGACCACTACTCGTGATGATTCTTTGCCCGGTCCTGGTTTTGGTCTTGTCGTGTCGGACTCTGAGGTTGGCAGTTCCTCGACATGTCCTGAGATTTCTCTTGTGCTGGTGTACCCCGATGTGCTCTGTGACCCAGAAAGCCCAAGTGTGTTTCGGTTACCAGCATGCCCAGATGCTTCCTCGGTGGAGACTAGTGCTGGGCGTAATGGAAAAAACTACGCTTACGGATCATTACGCGTAATTTTACGCTATTACGCTTACGGAATTACGCTTACGGCGTAGACATTTATTTACGTTTCATGTCTGTAATTACGCATAGCCCTTACGCAATTACGCGTAAGAATACCGCAATGCAGGTTGTTACGTTATTGCCTTACGCGTAATTTCCTACTAGCAATTAATGCGTAAGGCCATGCTGCCAAGCGGAGAAGTTGACGCATGGATCAATGTTAGGTAGCCGCCGACTTTAATGGTTAATAGCAAAGCCCCCTTAATTGCTTAGAGCCTCAAATTTAGAGAATATATTAAGGAGATCAGAAGGAATAAGAGGACATTTTTTTTTTTAAAAAGACCTTATAGTTTTTGAGAAAATCGATTTTTAAGTTTCAAGGGCAAAAATGTCTTTTAAATGCGGAAAATGTCCGTTTTTTTTGCACAGGTAACAATAGTGTTTTATTTTCATAGATTCCCCCAAGTGGGAAGAGTTTTACTTACTTCGTTCTGAGTGTGGGAAATATAAAAAAAAAACGACGTGGGGTCCCCCCTCCCAGACCTCTTTAACCCCTTGTCCCCCATGCAGGCTGGGATAGCCAGAATGCGGAGCACCGGCCGCGTGGGGCTCCGCACCCTGACTATACCAGCCCGCATGGTCCATGGATTGGGGGGTCTCGGAAGGGGAAGGGCAGCCAAGCTTTCCCCTCCCCCTCCGAGCCCTTGTCCAATCCAAGGACAAGGGGCTCTTCTCCACCTCCGATGGGCGGTGGAGGCCGCGATTTCATGGGGGGGGGGGTTCATGGTGGCATCTGGGAGTCCCCTTTAAAAAGGGGTCCCCCAGATGCCCACCCCCCCTCCCAGGAGAAATGAATATAGGGGTACTTGTACCCCTTACCCATTTCCTTTAAGAGTTAAAAGTAAATAAACACACAAACACTTAGAAAAAGTATTTTAATTGAACAAAAAACATAACCACGAAAAAAGTCCTTTAATATTCTTAATTAACCATTAATACTTACCTGTCCCTTTAAAAGCCAGTTCCCACGCAATATCCTCGGAAATTGGCTAATCAGTTACAATGTAACAAAGTTGTTACAATGTAACAACTTTTGTTACTTTGTAACTCCACCGCACCCGACGTCACTCGCCGCTCACCCGCCGGCCGCCGCATACATAAGTCCCCGCCGGCTCCCGCCGTCCACACCGCCCATACCTGTCACCCATATACATGCTGGCACCCATGGGTGCCAGCATGTATATAGGTGACATGTGGGAGAGGCGGGGAGGGCAGCGAGAGCCGGCGGGACTTAGCGTCCTGCACGGACCACAGAGCTCTGAGCTATATAGCTCAGAGCTCTCTAAAGCATCTTTGTATTTGGACTCCAAGGAGCCCCATTGGTCCTTAGCAGACCAATGGGGTTCCTTCAAATCAGAAGGAACCCCATTGGTCTGCTAAGGACCAATGGGGCTCCTTGGAGCCCAAATACAAAGATGCTTTAGAGAGCTGTGAGCAATATAGCTCAGAGCTCTGTCGGATCGTGCAGGACGCTAAGTCCCGCCGGCTCTCGCTGCCCTCCCCGCCTCTCCCACATGTCACCTATATACATGCTGGCACCCATGGGTGCCAGCATGTATATGGGTGACAGGTGTGGGCGGAGTGGACGGCGGGAGCCGGCGGGGACTTATGTATGCGGCGGCCGGCGGGTGAGCGGCGAGTGACGTCCGGTGCGGTGGAGTTACAAAGTAACAGAGTTGTTACATTGTAACAACTTTGTTACATTGTAACTGATTAGCCAATTTCCGAGGATATTGCGTGGGAACTGGCTTTTAAAGGGACAGGTAAGTATTAATGGTTAATTAAGAATATTAAAGGACTTTTTTCGTGGTTATGTTTTTTGTTCAATTAAAATACTTTTTCTAAGTGTTTGTGTGTTTATTTACTTTTAACTCTTAAAGGAAATGGGTAAGGGGTACAAGTACCCCTATACTCATTTCTCCTGGGAGGGGGGGGGTGGGCATCTGGGGGACCCCTTTTTAAAGGGGACTCCCAGATGCCACCATGAACCCCCACCCAGGAAATCGCGGCCTCCACCTCCACCGCCCATCGCAGGTGGAGAAGAGCCCCTTGTCCTTGGATTGGACAAGGGCTCGGAGGGGGAGGGGAAAGCTTGGCTGCCCCTCCCCTTCCGAGACCCCCCAATCCATGGACCATGCGGGCTGGTATAGCAGAGCCGGATTAAGGCTAAATGGGGCCCTAAGCAAAGTAACTGATTTGGGCCCCCCCATCATGTCGTAATAGAATCAGAAGATGCAGCTGCACAGCAATATGTCGCACACACCGGGCAGCCGAGCTACTGGTTGCTATGGGCAACAGCACGCTTTCCTCTGTGGGTGCACAATGCAGGGAATAGCAGCGGCAAAATGCAGAGTGAGAGATGAATGGCTGGGACATTTGCACTCAGGGGCTGGGGCACCCCTGTGAAGAGGGCACCAGATATCACAGCAGCAGCACTTTCCCGCTGCATCTCCAGCCTGGCAATAGCAGAAAGCTCTGGACACCGCCAAACCGGAAGCCGTTCCCCAGACAGAATTACATAACCACTCCCACCACCGAACAACCAATTTCCTCCCAAACTAGACAGCCACCATGCAGCCTCCATCCCAGTGAATACGATAGTCCAGCAGAGAAGGCAGCCGCAGTGGGGGAGAATGACAGCACCAGATGAATCACATTCACCTATTGCGATCCAAGCAATAGAGGTCCCGTCATCCGGAGCCCATCTGTCTCCTCTAGAGTGCTGCTGCTCTGTTACTACTACTATTACTACTTCCTACTTCCTGTCTGATCTGAGAATCAGGAAGTTCAGAGCAAGCGGCTGCACTGTAGAAGAGACAGATGGGTTTCAGATGACGGGATCTCTATTGCTTGGATCATGGATAGGTGAGTGAGCGTTTGCCATCTGCTGCTATCATTCTTGCTGCAGCTGTGGTTCTCTGTGGGAAGGGAGGGTGGAGTGGGCAGCGGCAGAGCGCACAGTAGCAGGAGGGGGACCTATGAGGAGAGCCTGGCTCTGAAGACAATCAGCAGCGCACGGCATCATTTGACAAGACAAGACAAATAACATTTATATCGCGCTTTTCTCCTGGTGGACTCAAAGCGCCAGAGCTGCAGCCACTAGGACGCGCCCTATAGGCAGTAGCAGTGTTAGAGAGACTTGCCTACGGTCTCCTACTGAATAGGTGCTGGCTTACTGAACAGGCAGAGCTGAGATTCGAACCCTGGTCTCCTGTGTCAGCGGCAGAGCCCTTAAAGGGACTCCAAGCAGTGCCTGTGGATATGCCTTTAAGCATACCCACAACTAATTCATTACATCCTCACACCTACCAGCATGATGTTTGTAATTATATCCCCCTGGGTTCCTTATATTTCATTGCATTGTGCTGAATCGAGCTGCCAACTTTGGAGAAAAGTCGTCCTGTGGCCGTGATTTCGATCGTGAAAATATCAAAAACTAAAAGGCATAGAGCAGCCGTTTATATATCATTGGAAAGAGGAGAAAAAGAGCTTTAAAATGATATGCATCTTTCCATAGTTACTGCACTGCTCAGAGTCCCTTTAACTATTATACCATCCAGCCACCGCTGACTTTGGAGAAAAGTCGTCCAGTGGCCGCGATTTCGATCGCGAAAATATCAAAAACTAAAAGGCATAGAGCAGCTGTTTATATATCATTGGAAAGAGGAGAAAGAGAGCTTTAAAATTATATGAATCTTTCCATAGTTACTGCACTGCTCAGAGTCCCTTTAACCATTATACCATCCAGCCACCGCTGACTTTGGAGAAAAGTCGTCCTGTGGCCGCGATTTCAATCGCGAAAATATCGAAAACTAAAAGGCATAGAGCAGCTGTTTATATATCATTGGAAAGAGGAGAAAGAGAGCTTTAAAATGATATGAATCTTTCCATAGCTACTGCACTGCTCAGAGTCCCTTTAACCATTATACCATCCAGCCACCGCTGACTTTGGAGAAAAGTCGTCCTGTGGCCGCGATTTCAATCGCGAAAATATTGAAAACTAAAAGGCATAGAGCAGCCGTTTAGATATCATTGGAAAGAGGAGAAAGAGAGCTTTAAAATGATATGCATATTTCCATAGTTACTGCACTGCTCAGAGTCCCTTTAACCATTATACCATCCAGCCACCGCTGACAGGATGGCAAGGGCTGGTTTATGTGCTAATGGGGCCCCTTTGACTCTGAATGGGGCCCCAAGCGACTGCTTTTGTTGCCTGGTCGGTAATCCGGCCCTGTGGTATAGTCAGGGTGCGGAGCCCCACGCGGCCGGTGCTCCGCATTCAGGCTATCCCAGCCTGCATGGGGGACAAGGGGTTAAAGAGGTCTGGGAGGGGGGACCCCACGTCATTTTTTTTAATATTTCCCACACTCAGAATGAAGTAAGTAAAACTCTTCCCACTTGGGGGAATCTATGAAAATAATACACTATTGTTACCTGTGCAAAAAAAACTGACATTTTCCGCATTTAAAAGACATTTTTGCCCTTGAAACTTAAAAATCGATTTTCTCAAAAACTATAAGGTCTTTTTGAAAAAAAAATTTCCCTCTTATTCCCACTGATCCCCTTAATATACCCTCGGAATTTGGTGTTCCTAAAATTTAAGCAGGCTTTGCTATTAACCGTTAAAGTCGGCGGGTTTTTAAATGTATATATTTTTCCTTTGAAACTTTAACATCGATTTTCTCAAAAACTATAAGGTCTTTTTGAAAAAAAAAAATTTCCTCTTATTCCTTCTGATCTACTTAATATATTCTCCAAATTTGAGACTCTTAGCACTTAAGGGGGCTTTGCTATTAACCCTTAAAGTCGGCGGCTTTTTTATATTATACGGGAGCGTAATATTACGCGATTACGGCAGACTGTGTAATTTCAATAGGAGTTTACTGTCTTACGCGTAATTTGTTCTGCGTAATAACGTAACCTACGGTCTACGCGTAATTTTTTACGCGTAATACCGTAACCTTACACGTAACGCTTACAGTGCATTTGTAGTGAATTACGATGCGTAATTACGCTAATGCGTAATTTCGGCCCAGCACTGGTGGAAACATGTTCTTATATTGCCTGCCTGCTTGCATGCCCAGAAGTGGTCCCTGAAAGCCCTGATCTTGATGGTTGTCCTGGTAATCCTGAATCTGGAATTGTCATAGGTTCCATAGGGGTTCTTGGTAGTTCTCCATGTGAGCCTGGTGAGCGTTCTGGCCTCTTGGGATCTCTGTGGAGCTTCAAAGTTTTCTGGGAGATTCTGGGAGAAACATTTCCTGGTACCCTGGATGGGATCAACAGTGGCTTCTCTGTTGAAAGGGACACTTCAAATAGGTATTGTGGCAGGTTTGGTATTTTTGGACAGTCCCTGGAAGGTGGTGGGTATTGCTCCGAGGGTGTCGATGGGTTCTTCTCTGGCATTCACAGTTCTGATGGGTGTTACGCTGAGACTTGTAGTACTGATGGGCATGTTTCGGTGACTTCTGCTTCCGACGAGGTCGGTTTCGGGAGGATCGACTCTGGAATTGGACCTTGTCCCAACCTTCATGAGTCTTCACTCAGAGTTTTTTGGATATATCAGTTTTGAGGCACAACTGAAAGCCGTCCCTGGAGGGGGGGGGGGGGGGTACTGTAATGATCTGCTCAGCTGTCTGCACGGGCATACAGCTGTTTGTCCATTCTTTAGGTCTGAGTGCTGCAGGTCTCTGGAAAAGAGACCTGTCTTCATTTTGCAAGTTTCAGAGTTGCTCTGCTGGTGAGAAATTTGCATACACTTGTCATGCAAATTGCTTAGCTGCCTCCTTTGATGGCTTGCAGTATAAATACCTTTTGCTCCCAGAATTCCTTGCTGGTCATGATGGTTTGTTCCTGCTAAACTCTCCTGGAGTATCAGCCTTTGCTATTGTTTGCTAAGATTATCTTAGAGTAATTCCTTGGGACTGCACTAGGCATTCCTTCTAGCGTAGTCAGGTTATACCTGTTTGCCTTGTACTGTCTGTCTTGCGATTGTCTTGTCACCAGCGGTGGTCGACAGGAAATCGTTCTGTCTGTTTGGATCGCACTCGCCCTAGCGGTAGTGGCTGTGGTTCCTTCTGTATTCTGTCTTGGAGTGTAGGCCAGAGCTGCGGCTGCTGCTGGCTACTCCTTCTGTCTGTCTTGTCTGGTATGAACGCTCGCTGTAGGCTCGGTGAGGTAACAGTTTAGCAAGCGTTCGTATGCTCTATTTTGTGTTTGTGTTACATTCGTTAGTTAGGGTGGCACGCTTATCACTGGGCGCCTAATGCGCGGTGATCATGTCTTAAACACGTTCGCTGTTGCGAATGAGTGCGGTGTTCGCGTTTAGCTAGGGTTTGTTATTTTCCTTGATGTTCTGATCATTGTTATTTGCTATGTCTTTCTTGCTACACTTGTGCTCTGTCTAATACGGTCTTGTGTCGCTGTTAGCAATCGTCATCTCTTGCAATTGCTTTCTCACTTGGTTTCCGCTGTTGTGTGTTCACCGTCACCAGGTGGCGACTGGATTGGTGGACAGACATACATTCCATCTCTGTGCTTATTCAGTCTTGTGTCGCTGTTAGCAATCGCCATCTCTTGCGATTGCTTTCCCACTTGGTCTTCGCTGTTGTGTGTTCACCGACATACATACATTCTGTCTCTGTGCTCACTCTCTTCCAATAGGGCCTATCTTGCCCTGTATTACTTCCCCTCGTACAATTCCTATCTGGCATCTGTGGCAGTACAGAGGGGTGTTCCTCTGTTCTCCACAGCTCCATCTGCTGGCAGGAATTCCCCTCTACAGGTGCATTGCACCGCAGCTGGGTTCTGTTATTCAGACGTTTGTGGAGGATTTCCGTAGTGTCGGCTGACCACGGAAATAATTCCCCAATCGTTACACTTGCAAATTATTGAATTCCAGTGGATCTGAAGGTGTGGCTAGCTGGCAGGGATAACAATGGGTGATTATATTTCAGCAGTGATGCACTGGTAGACATTTTGGAGCTCACTCCAACCTGAATTATCGCAAATACTTTGTTTTAAGAAAGCAAACTTTTGTTTACCTCCAACCCCAAAGCATAGGTCTACAACTGTCTACTGCAGTCAACCTATCAATACCATATTAGATTTTTTATTAAGCCATGCCAAATGAGTAGCAAATTATGGCCCATATGCAATTAAATTTTTCTCCTGAGTTTTCTCCTAGGTAATATTTTTAAACTTGTCAATACAATGGCCTCAATTCACTAAGCTTATCTCCTGTCTTCAATAACTCTTCTGAGCTATTTCTACAGTTATCTCCATGTTTATAACTGTAGAAACAGCTCAGAAGAGTTATTAAAGATAGGAGATAAGCTTAGTGAATTGAGGCCAATGTCTTTTAAGCCACCAGAAAGCAAGAAAACACTCAAAATAATTGTAATATTACCTTTTCACCTACTTTTGGTACGTTTTCAGTTGAAAAATGCTGGAAAGTTATTTTAAATAGAAGATGAAAAATTATCTCCTAGAAGAAAACTTGGGTGAAAAAGTTAATTGCATATGGGCCTTTATGTCTATAAGTATTTTCAAATATATTAGTCTTTATGGCATGAAGATGAGTGAATAGGTACCAAGAAATATAGGGCCTGCTGCATGAACCTACAGCAATGCCATGGCCGGACAGTGCCTGGCAATTTTACCGGTACTAACGCCAGCAGTGGTACATCCAATAATATTGCCGTGTGCTACCTATGCAATACAATAGTACTGTAGGTTCATGCATCAGGACTTTGGTTTCTAAGTGACTATATACAGTATCTTGCCTTGCAGCTCTAGGATCCTGGGTACAGTTTCCTCCAACTACTTGTATATGGATTTGGTATGTTCAAATTTTTCTTTGTGGGTTTAATCTGTGTGCTTTGGTGTTCTCCTACAACCCAGAAACATGCATGTTTATTAACTGGTTTCACTCCAGGTTAACCTACAATGTAGTAGGGACAGTTGGAGATTTGAATTGTTCAATATACTCTATGAAACACAGTGTAAAGTTCAGAATGACACAAATATCAGAACAATATTAACAATTTGGAGTTATTCTGTATGAATCCTGTTTAGTTGTTGGTGCTGTAATACAAATAGACATTGTTGTGGTAACTGCTTCATTTGAAATAGAAACTTTGGAACCATTAACTGATTGTGTTGTCTCCTTACTGCAGCTGCTCACAGATTCTGGGAAGTCTAATTGGCCAAGTTTTCCAGGAATTAAGGCCATCTGAAGATTTTTGAAATATTAGCACAATAAAAATTTAGACAGATAATTTACATTGTTTCAAATGGCCTCTAAGTTGCAAGAAACCTGCCTGCACCTCCAGTTTAATGATTTTTTTTTTCTGCCTGGATGTAGTTTTGACTATTTCAATGTACTCCTTGCACACTATGAACAATACATTGCAATGCGATTTTATGCAACTGCAATCTGTAAGGCAGTGGGTTTAGAAAAAAACCTGAGCGGTTCTTGCCTTTTTCATGATTGCTAACTCAGTACCAGCCTTTAAAGCGTTGCTATCATATAAATCCGGCATAGCGGGGTCTGAACCCTCTATAACAGTAATTATAGATTGACGGCATACCTTGAAATGAATCAGAGCACTTAGTATATGATTTTATATAAAAAATTGTATCTGCTTATCATACAGCATATATATAAAATATGAACAGTTCCAAATAGTGTTTCCTTCTAACAGTATTCCATCTTATCAAGGCTTTAGAGCCAAGTGATCATCAATCTTCTAAGTACATTGAAAAAAGGATATAACAGTTGTGTTATGTAGAATTAGATCAAAAGTAGTCTCATCTGTATCAATAGCTGTGTATCTAGTAGCTGTGTAAAACTTGTAGTAATCTTCTTAAAGAAATAGCATAAAAAATAGCTTCTAAAAAACTTCTTGCTAACATTTTAACAGAACTTAATGCTGAAAAATAAAGTAAAGCACCAGAATGTTAAGCATATTACCCCTTCTCTGTCATCTCTTCAGCATCTAGAACCACTTGTGGGAAGGTAGCTTCTGCCTCGTGTGTCTTCTCAGGAGATTGGTAGGCTTGTGCAAACTATGAGCTTTTAGCTCCTACTTTTATAGTGATTGGATGCAATATGGCTGCCTAATCTGGACTTTCCCTAAATCCCAGGTTCTGATTGGCTGAAACTTCCGTGTGTAGCTTGCTATCCTTGTTTTGAATACTGTAAATAGCTGACATTTAAAATAACCATAACAGATTTGTTTATAAACTCCTTAATTACCTTATCTTGTGAGAATTAACGTCATTTGGAGTGTTTGACATTTTGACATTTGATTAAAAGGTCATATTTGACGCAGTAAATAAAAATGGACATCACCAGCCATCTTGTCTGCTGATTTGACTTATTTGACCCAGACATTGGGACTTTCAAACATTAAACAATGTCATTTATGATGCATTTCTGATAATGTGTCCTTCTGCTAATTAGTTTGGAATGTGTCTGTCCTTTCCCAGAAATAAAATTGGTCAGGTTGACACAGTAAAAAAGTCTACAGCAATGAAATGCTTATTGAAACATACAGGGCTTCTAATATACTTATTTAAATATAAAAAAATATTATATAATTCTTCTTAAAACAATTAATCATATAAGATATAATTGCACATTAAATGTAATAATATAAAATCATATTCTATATATTTCCTTTTCACCAGCAGATGTCAGCATTTAAACATGTAAATAACAAGCTGTATTAATAATATTAATTATAAGACTATGAAAACGCCAGGTGACATAATTGTCCTAAATACGGGACAATAGGAAAAACCTTGTAGAGTTCTAATATTTACATTCCAGAATGTTTCATAGTCAAAACATGGCATTATATTCTTGCTGTCTGTAACGGCCTTGTAACAAATACGTCAACAGTCTTCTAGCTTACAAGTTAAAATAATCTTATAAAAGTTTTACTTTCTCTAACTATCACTGACAGAATCCAGCATTAAATGTAATTCAAAGTAATAGATTATATTATATATATGATTATACGTTTAACGATAATTATTTCTTTCTTTAGAAGGACTGTATTGATTATTAATATTTATATGTAATAACTGAGCAAATGTGTATATATATGATTGCTGCAGTAATGTGACTTCCTTCTTTCCAGTCTTCACACAGTACGCTTATCTACAACCTTGACATTTGAAAGATGCTTCTAACAAATAAAACTGTTTTCGCTTCTAAACTAAAATAATGTAATTATGAGTTTCACTGCCTGGAATATGCTGAGATGTACCAGAGCAATATTTTAAAAAAGTACCGCAACTTTACAGTTTACAATGAAATTTTGCATAGGACATTAAAACTTAAAACATACACTTATGACAGATTTTCCTGCATAAATAAAGCGCTAGAATTCTGACAACTACATGTTGCATTTTAGGTCCTTAGACCAAAGTCAGTTGATTGAGGTATAATTGCAAATACTAGCGTTTTTTAGGAGAGATTTTGTAAGCGATTCCTGGCGTTTTCCTAGCGATTCTTTTTTAAATATGTGTAGCAATTTTGGAGTGTTGCAATTAGCAGAAGTACACTTTGAGCTGGAAGTGATAAGCTTTAAAAAAAAAAAGAAAAAAAAAGGGGGAATCATTCTGTTCAGTGCTGTTTAGAGTAATTTTCCACTTTTCCTATACTTTACAATCAGGCATTAATGCCTCCAAAATGCTGCAGGACCTGCGTTTGCGGAAAAAATCACATCGCTCTTATGTGATCATTCCCATACAAACACATTAGCCAAGTGCTTTTCAAAGTGCTAGCGATTTTAAAAGCACTCAGAAGCACTCTTAGGGCTTGATTCACAAAGCGGTGCTAACAGTTAGCACCCTGGTGAAAAGCCCTTTATCACGCCTAAACTCAGTTTAGGCATGATAAGTTTAGGTGTGATAAGTTTAGGTGTGATAAGTTTAGGCATGATAAGTTTAGGTGTGATACGTTTAGGCATGATAAGTTTAAGCACCAACTGCGTTAGCACCGCAGTGCACAGCTGATCAAAAGTTTTGCGCTAGCAAAGTCTGGTGCACTTTGCATAGAGTTTAATGGCGCTGCTTTGCGTGCGGGACTTTGCACGCTATCTACACTTATCTAAACTTAGCATGCCTAAACTTATCACACCTAAACTTATCACACCTAAACTTATCACGCCTAAACTGGCTTTTCACCAGCGTGGTGCAATGGTTATCACGCCTAAAGTCTCTAACTGGGTTAGCACCGCTTTGTGAATCGAGCCCTTAGTGTGCACCAGCCCTAACAAAGCTTTATCTTGACTCAACTTAATTATTTTTGCCTCAACTATAAGGAGTGTTATGAGATAGAAAGATAAAGTCCCCTACTAAATTATTTTTTTCTCCTGATTTATCAATCCATTATCATCCATTCAGCCCCCATGAGCAAGAAAATATACTGTACAAAAAACACAGATTTAGTGTCCCCCCACAAACACCACAGCCTCCCCCCCCCCCCATGCCAAAAATAAGAGTAAAGATAAAGCTATAAACCTGAAGTGGTGGTTCATATGTATTTCTTTTCCGTCTCCATCTGCTGCTATTGCCAAGGAGGAGTCCTGGCTGGTCTTGTGTCAAGGTCCACCTGCATGTTGGTGTTCAAGGTAACCACCTTAAACAGTCAAACAAGCCCACCTCCTACAAAGATCAGAATCAAGCTTATTTCGCCAAGTAGAACGTGTTGCACCAGGAATTAGTTTTGGCACAACAAGGTCAGTGGTGGTACAGTAGCAGAATGGTACTTTTTCCCTACAGTAGAAACATACAATAACATGCAGTGGAAACATACAGTAGAAACCGTGCAGCACAAGTCACCAGGGGGGTAATCCGCTGCCGTGTAGGCACTCAAAACACTTTGCAGCGATACTTTGAATAAGATGCCCCGCAGTCTACCCCTGGGGAGAGAGACAGAGAGAGGAAAGGAAAGAAGAGAAAGAAATGTATGGAGAAGTTAAGGGACAGTAACAATGAGTCCCCTAAAGGTGCCCATACACTCGTCAGATTGGCAGCAGATAGATAAGAAATGCATCTGATGATCTATCTGATGCGTTTTTAGAACATTTTTTACCAGGATAGAATTCCAATAGATTTCAGTTTGAAATCTATTGAAATTCGATCTGATGGCATTTTTTTGCCATCAGATTTCCATTAAGGCCAATGCAAACCGATAAGCAATCTCATCAGATCGACCTAAATTTTCCACCCTGCAAGTTCGATGGAAATCCATCGAAATCGATCGAAATCGGCCGTCGATCGGTCGATTGGCCAACCGATTTACAATCGATCGATCGATCGGGATCGATCGGTCGGCCAGAAAATCGGCTGAGTGTATGGGCTGCTTTAGGATTGCAGCGTAACCTGGTTGGTTAGCAAAGAAATGAACAGCGCTACTTAAAAACAGATGAATGCTTACCTGCAAAAAAGTGCAGACCCCACTCATGGGATACAAATACACAATGAGCACACATACAACCTGTCTACCACTTGGAGGATGTTAGTTTCCACTAACAGCTTGCATGCAATTTGTTAGGTACTCGTCCCTCCCACTGTCGAAGAAGTCTTTCCTCCATGGGAGGGGACCTAACACTAACTAAATCCTACCTATGCATATGCATAGCCTGGGCGCGCTACCAGTAAAATTAAGAAATGCGCAGAAAAAGTGGGATCAGCGCATCACCAGGCCGCCTCTGAATGGCCTCAGCTCAGAGATGCGCTGAGCCCCCCCAGAAACTACAAACGCACCTTGAACCCAAACAGAGGCTCTGCATATACACCAAAGAAAAACTAACAAGTGGGAGCAGCTGACCAGAATTAAACCAAACATAGCAAAGAAATGAACAGCGCTACTTAAAAACAGATGAATGCTTACCTGCAAAAAAGTGCAGACCCCACTCATGGGATACAAATACACAATGAGCACACATACAACCTGTCTACCACTTGGAGGATGTTAGTTTCCACTAACAGCTTGCATGCAATTTGTTAGGTACTCGTCCCTCCCACTGTCGAAGAAGTCTTTCCTCCATGGGAGCGGACCTAACACTAACTAAATCCTACCTATGCATATGCATAGCCTGGGCGCGCTACCAGTAAAATTAAGAATTGCGCAGAAAAAGTGGGATCAGCGCATCACCAGGCCGCCTCTGAATGGCCTCAGCTCAGAGATGCGCTGAGCCCCCCCAGAAACTACAAACGCACCTTGAACCCAAACAGAGGCTCTGCATATACACCAAAGAAAAACTAACAAGTGGGAGCAGCTGACCAGAATTAAATCAAACATAGCAAAGAAATGAACAGCGCTACTTAAAAACAGATGAATGCTTACCTGCAAAAAAAGTGCAGACCCCACTCATGGGATACAAATACACAATGAGCACACATACAACCTGTCTACCACTTGGAGGATGTTAGTTTCCACTAACAGCTTGCATGCAATTTGTTAGGTACTCGTCCCACCCACTGTCGAAGAAGTCTTTCCTCCATGGGAGGGGACCTAACACTAACTAAATCCTACCTATGCATATGCATAGCCTGGGCGCGCTAAGGTTCAAGGTGCGTTTGTAGTTTCTGGGGGGGCTCAGCGCATCTCTGAGCTGAGGCCATTCAGAGGCGGCCTGGTGATGCGCTGATCCCACTTTTTCTGCGCAAATCTGGTTGGTTAGTGTCCGGTTAGTATCGTGTTGGCTTTCTTTGTCACTTGTTCACTGTGGAGTCTGGTGCCCGATCTTAAGGATTGTGCTGAGCGTCGAGGCGGCTGAAGTTGATGCCCTCGATGCCCTTCCTGGAACTCTTCATGCGGGGCTGGAGCTGCGTTTGGACCTGCAGCTAGGGCCCATCTGTGCTGGATCTGTGGCTCCCTCAGTGCTGCTGGGTCCTGTGCTGGAACTGTTGCTCCCTCGGTGCTGCTGGGTACAGTGTCCGTCCCCTAAAGCTGTGTCATGAGTGGCTGGCCCTCTCCTGCTCCTCTACATGGGTTTACCTAGTCGGAGCAGCTGCGGGTTGAATGAGGGCCACTAGCCAGGGGTATCTTCCTCTGGAGCCTGGTGGTGTTGGCTGTGGGGAAGGCAGTGGATTCAAAGGGGAAGATGTGACACACACAGCTAATTGCAATGCAGTCAAAGGCAAGAACAGCCTGCTGGTGGACAGTACAACTTAATAGACATCGCTGAAGCTCCAGGATACAGGAATGAAGAGAAGAATAGCTTTGACCGGCCAGCCCACCAGGATGAAAAACAGCACAGTCTACATAAACACATGCACCATGTGAGCTGTGTGTATATAGCTAGGCCCATAGTTACAGCCCTTGAGGGCTTGTGCCATGGGTGGCAATTCTGGGGAGCCGGCAGCCCAGCTGGTGTTTGCATATTATCTGGCATGTGTGAGGACCATAAAGTAAGATTAAACTCTGACATTCAGTAACAATGTGTTTTCCTACCTTTTATACCCATACAGTTATCATACTTTTTTTTTTTTTTTGTGCACAAGTATCATCTGTTTACAAATTACAAGTTCCCATAGTACAGTTTATCTGCCCTAAGGGCTCGTTCACACTAGAGGCGTTTTCAGCCTTTTTTCAAGCGCGGTTTATGCGCTGTGCATTCAGCAAAGCTGTGCCTGGACCACTTTTGGGGTGATTTTGCTATAATGGAAGGTAAAGTATAGGAAAAAAGCAAAACGCTCACAAAATCGCTTTGTGCAGTGATTGCGTTTGCGTTTTTAAGAATAAATTCATTCTATTTATTATTTTCTGGGTCAAAGAGTTCACTTCCTGACTTGCGTCAGGGAGTGAATAAAAAAAAAAACGCTCAGGAAAAGCACTTAGAAAAGCACTCTTCCCAAAACCCGAACGCCCACCCAAGCGCCGGGAAACTAAAAAAAAAAAACGTGACAGAAACATCCCAACGCTAACGCGAGTGTTACACAATGTGAACGAGCCCTGAAAGCTGCCATTGCATTTTATTGCATAGCTGCTGTATTTATATATTATAATGTATTCACTGAGAATGTGTCTCCTGTTTTACTCTCTGCTTGTATTCAGCTGGAGAACTGCTAGGGATGTTTACTAATCGTAGCTGATAAGAGAACATAAACAAACTAATGTAATTACTTACTCAACCTTGGATTTGGAGATGAGCTTCACATTGCTGCCATTTTTTTACTGTTAGGAATGTTTTTGCTGTAAAGAATCTTTTTGAGCAGGGGTGTCCAAACTTTTTACACCCAAGGGCCATATGAGTGAAATGGAGATTGCAAGGGGGCTGAACAAGCAAAATTAAACACTAGCTAATGCGTGCACAAACGTGATTTTTTTGCTCCTGTAGCACAGCATGTCTGACGGGGGGTTGTGTTTCAGCAGGAATCTGCAGCACTAGCATAATTTAAACAAACTGAAAATCTTTTGTGTTGTGTTGTAGTGTTTCCAGAAGTATTACAACGCAGTGGACAGGAAAGCTTGTGTTTTTTTTCTTACCCTTGTGGCAAGATTTCATTCTAGTGCGCTCTCCCCTGTTTGTGACCATTGTCCACGTGCACGCAGCTTATGCTGGCGTGTGCATGGTGCACATGGATGTATGTACGTACAGGCACACACATACATTGTACACACACATATACATACATACTTGCTCCAGTGCAGTCACTCTCTTCTCCTTCAATCAATCACTACTTCCTCTTCTACCTTCTGGGCTGGCACTCGGCTGTCTACACATACTGCAGCATGCTGAGACCTATGATCATCTGGCCCATTAACCACAGTGGCAACATGCTGACAGACGGAGTTGGGGCGAAGCTAGTACAGAAAGGGGCAGAGCTAGATCACAGGGTGGAGCTATTTCAACTTTGGAAATCACGGTTTTAGAGCAAAGAAGAAATGCTAAGTTTTATACCACTTTAATACAACATGGTCCTCACCTATAAGTTTACTGCCCTACCTAAGCAGCAATTTTTTCACTGTTTTACTATCACCTTTGTGGAGAGATACAATGCGGACTTAATAATTGCAGACATTTTCCATATTGCCTTTCCTGCCCAGCAAGGATACATAACTCAGTGAAAATGCGGGAGATTCTATTTTTTTCCACTTTGTCTGAACTGCTAAGTTTTGCATGGAACACCTCTTTTAGCAGCAGTGTTAGGTCAATTGATATAGTTGTAGAATTATGTAATTGTACACGTGCATCCAGACTGCAGATACACCAGAGTGCACTAAAAAAACTGCTGAGTTCAGGTTATGCGGCATAGCAATGAGATGACGCCATATGCTCATGTCTCGGAGTGGTGCTTTATGCAGCTGGTTAGCAACTATATGAGTTCCAATATAAAGTCAGTTCACCTAATTCTAAATTGCTTTTCACTTGCTATTCGCAGTTCTATAGTGAATAAACCCTGCTGTAGTTTTATAACAAGTGCCCCAATAATGACACATTTCTTGGGAAGCATTCCTTCATTATAGCAGTATTTTAACCACCCCCCTAACACAGATTATTTCCCCTTAGAAACCAGAGCAATTTTCACATTTCCTGCACCTCCCATTTAAATTTGGCAATAACTTTATCGCTACTTATCACACCTAAATGGTCTATATATTTTTGGGGGTGGTTTTTTTGTAGGACAAACTAAGCTTTCTTTAGGTGGTACCTTTTGCTAAGATTTATTTTATTACCTATGCACTTTAAAGGGAATAATAAGGAAAAAAAGTAGTTTTCAGCCATTATAGTTAAAAAAAAAACCTGTGGTATTTGTCTGGTTATTACAACATTTATGTCCGTAGTATATAATGTATGGTGACAGTATTTTATTTGTTTATACTCTAACAGGAACTTTGATTAACTTTGGGAACACACATCTGCATTCACCAATCATTGCTCGGAGGTGCAATGGGGGTGCGATCATGCATGGCGCTCGTGAAAGCAATGATCCGTATACAGTATATACACCCCTGATCTTGAAGTAAAGTTTTCATGGGCATATATATACATGATACAGCAATCCGAAAGTTATTACTTATCTTTCAAACAAACACCATTAGGCCTTGCTCAGGCCATGGACCCACAGAGGAAAAAAACGTCCTTTTCAAATTCTCACGCTCTTCCCTCCTTGCACAGGAACTCCAAAAAAGCGCGTCATCAATCCTCAGTAATGGAAACAGAAAAGCCACTCTCTTGTGTGTGAGTTGGCTAATAATAACCCCCTGTAGTCCATTGTAACTTCAGCCACACCAACTCCTATCCCAACAGTGGCCATATTGCTATTGTTAGAAGCAACATGTGCTGCACATGGTCAAGGCTTCATTCTATATTGGAACAATAGACACAAGGAAAGTCAATAAATATCCTAGCACAACACGCTGCGCACCAACTTATATAGCATTGTTATTAATATTATGTTAAACATAGCAACAACGTCTTCCATGGCAATGTACAGAGTACAACACAGAGGTGTGCAAAACAGGTGGGGTCCCAGGCGCTCTGACCATCCAGGACCATGCTCTGCAAGTTGCACCCCAAAGAGGGGCAGGAGCAGCACAGACAGCCTCCCAAAAAATGCTCTCACCACCTCGGGTACCATCCATTACAGCTCTCACCACTAGGGAGATTTCTCACAAAACCTCACCCCACAAACACACCTCTGTGTTGTATTTTTGAAACTCCACAGACAAGTTAGCTTCTAAGGTACATATTAGTGGTTGTGCCCCATTTCAACTTGGAAGGACCTCAATGCTGGGGAAAAAGATCTAGTATAGACTGTCTTTGCATGCAAACAATTTTGGAAGCGAACATCCTCCATTAATGCAACTGAATGCAAATTTCATGCAAGTTGTTTTTATCCTTACTAGAATTCCACATATTCTGTGAAGTTACAGATCTTCCTCTAGATTAGAGGAGTTGGTGTGGTCGGTTGAACGCTTGCATAATTTGGTACTGCAGTTTCAATGTACGTACTGTGCCTTTAAATTGCTGACCGGCTTCTGTAGACTATTTAAATGGCAGGTGCTGCTTGGAAGTGAGCTCTTACCTATTTTGCGTTTTGTACACTGTACAAACAGACAGTAGTGGGGACAATAAAGGCAAGAATAGTTCAACGTATAGTACAATCAGAATATCCAGCAAATGGAGCAGCAACTGATGAAGCATCTTGTTTAGAGACAAAAAGTTTTCAAAGGGTAAATTTAAATTATTTTCATTTAGAAAAATGAGAACCTCCTCTAGAATTTTTTTCTGTTACAATTGTAGACCTTGTAGAATATTCCAAATTCTCCTAACAATCACAACAATATTAAATGAGAGATAGGGCAACAGGTAGGATGTTCTATTATTCTCTAGTTCTCTCCTGTAGTTAAAGGGGCCCTGAGCACTCGTTAAAAATGAAATAGTGACTTACCTGGGGCTTCCTCGAGCCCACCGTAGGCCACAAGGTCCCCCGGCATCCTCCTGGCTGCTCTCCCGGTCCCGGCTGGCGGCTCCATTATGGGATGACCTCGGCCCGCTTTGCCGTTATGCGAAATCACGCTGGCCGGCTACAAGTCATCATGTCGGCCAGTGTGAGAGTCCTGCGTATGCGCAGTTCAATATAAGAGAAGCGTGGATGCGCAGGACTCTCACACCGGCCGGCGTGACTACGCATATCGGCAAAGCGGGAAGCAGGCCTCGCGACTTCAGGCCAAAGTCGTCCCATAACGGAGCCACCAGCCGAGACAGAGAGAGCGGCGAGGAGGACGCCAGGGGACCTTGCGGTCTACGGTGGGCTGGAGGACCCAGGTAAGTCACAATTTCATGCTTAACAAGTGCTCAGGGTCCCCTTTATTCCATTTGTTCTCAGACTGACATCAGCAGAGAGCCTGAGGGCAAATGACGGGTGAGTTGGGCTATGCCTGCGGGATTACTGTAACAGAGGTTCACCTTGGCGAGTTGCTGTGCGTAAAAATCCCGGAAGTGGTTATAGAGAAGCAGGATTCTTAGCTTGGCGGTGTTTCTTAATCAGCTTGTAACTCCTTACGACCCGTCTTGTCACTAGGTAGTTGGACATCAGTGGGAAAAGGAAGATAAATCATCCTACTGGTTGATTTATCAAAATCTCTTTTTAAAGTGATATATACAACATTTTGGAGAACTGGGGCTTTAAACATTTTTCATAGGTACTGAAAGCAGCCATTTTACAGATGATATGGAGACATAATTAAATGGTATGAAGAAGTGAGGAACACTGTCCATTCACAATAAACTTTTTCTCCTAGGTGGTAGTTTAACACCTTATCAATAAAATGTCTTTTAAACCCCCAGCCCACTAGAAAATACTCAGTATAATTTTGATAGTACTTTTCCATCTATTTTTTATACATTTTCACTTGCAAAGTGCTTAGAACTTAAGTTGTTTTAAGAAAAAAATTAAAAATAATCTCCTAGGAGAAAACATAAAAAAATTATTGCATACGGGCCCTTCTTGTCAATAAAATACCCTTAAAGTGGACCTGAACTCTTGCACAGGGCAGAAGGAAAACATAGAGAATTGCACTATTTATGTATTTAGAGAGTTTAGCCTGTCTAATTACCCTCATCTGTGGCTAATCACAAGCTGTAATTTGATCTCATCAGCTTTGTCAGCTCTTGGGCAAAGAGGTAATTGGTAAATACAGGATGGTAAAAATATATCTGCTTCCATGAAAGCAGGAAGTAAACAGTGCAGATTTATTGCAGGATTTGTATCAGCTGTAACAGACATGTTTTTCTTTAAAGGTTATTATGATGTTGCTTATATTACACAGAGGAGGTTCTGAGTTCAGGTCCACTTCAAACCACCAGCAAGCAAAAAAAAAAAAATACTCAAAATATTTTTATAGTACTTTTTTCACATATTTTTTGCCACTTTTTCAATTGTGAAATGCTGAAAAGTTATTTTAAAAAGTTTAAAAATTATCTCATAGGAAAAAACAAAGGAGAGAAAGTGAATTGAATATGGGCCCCTGTCAGGTGCGTAGCAATAGGGGTTGCAGAGGTTGCAACCACATTGGGGCCCTTGGGCCAGAGGGGCCCTGAAGGGCCCTCCCTCAACTGCAGTACTAGCTCTCTATCGGTCCTGTGCTCATAATAATGACTTCTTTAGATACTTTGAATAGTGGTAATCATTAACACACTGTCTCTCATCCCCCTCTTGCACCTCTGACACTGTAGTTGCCATTGGCAGGTTTTGGTGCGCCGTATCCATTGTTATGTATAGAGTGCTTGGGGGGGCCCATTGTAAAACTTGCATTGGGGCCCACGGCTCCTTTGCTACGCCATTGGCCCCTGTGTATTTGAGCGAGCGACCATTCCTTATAATGTATATTTAAGCACAAATGGGGAAGAGAGACCTCAGAATATGATACTCATATGATACTAATTATAGATTATCACTAGAACAAATGCTAAATGAAACACAGTTCCAATACCTTGGAAGAAAAAGCGGATCCATATGACACTCCGCATGTTGTTTTCATTGGTAGCAGCAGGAACATATTTAGACTAGTGTTTATAGTGACGTATTATTGATCTGTTACACTTTAGAATAGTAAGATTTTAGGATACTTGTTTTTCTTTAAGCTGTAACTCCAGCTTTTTAGCATATGTTCTATTGGGCTTAATTCACTAAGATCACGCTGGAGATAAGGCAAGAGAAAAGTTACCTCCACACAATGAGAGAGTTATCTTATCTCTTCATTCCTTAAGTTACCTCCTCTGTAGTTAAGTTACCTCCTCTGAAGTTATTTTCACACTCAGTTAATTAACCACTTTGTCCTCCTTGACGTATAAAAACGTCAAGGAGGACAGGCGCGCTCCCGCCACGGAATCAATGTGTCGGGCTATGGAGCCCGATCATTGATTCCTCTCCCCCGCTGAAAAAGCGACAGCTTCTCTCGGAAGCTTCGCTCTTTCTGAAGCTGTGTCCCTCTAAGCGTACATTGTACGCTTAGAGTGACGTCATGTAAAAAAAAATCGAGATTGCCATCTTGTGGCCAAAAAGTAAAACTACAAGTAAATACCCAAAAACATTACAATACACCAATATTTCCCCAAATAAAACACTTTTATATCCCACCCTCCCAAAAATGCCCACATAAAATGTTTAATAAAAAAAAAAAAAAACATTACTATAAAAAAAAATAAACACATAAATATTTACCTAAGGGTCTAAACTTTTTAAATATCTATGTAAAGATGAAATATTTCTCTATTTTTTTTTATAAGCTTGTAAATAGTGATGTATGCAAAACGGAAAAAATGCTCTTTTATTTCCAAATAAAATATTGTCGCGATACATTGTGATAGGGACATAATTTAAATGGTGAAATAACCGTGACAAATGGGCAATAACAATACGTGGGTTTTAATTATGGAGGCATGTATTATTTTAAAACTATAATGGCCGAAAACTGACAAATAATGAATTTTTTCATTTTTTTTCTTATTCTTCCTGTTAAAATGCATTTACAATAAAGTGGCTCTTTGCAAAATGTAACCCCCAAAGAAAGCCTAATTGGTGGCGGAAAAAACAAGATATAGATCAGTTCATTGTGATAAGTAGTGATAAAGTTATAGGCTAATGAATGGGAGGTGAACATTGCTCGGATGCATAAGCTGAAAACGAATGAGATGTTAAGTGGTTAACAGCCTGTCTTTAACTTTAGAATTCTGGAGTTATTTTAAAGTGAACCTTAAGTCAGGAAAAAAAATGAGTTTTACTCACCTGGAGCTTCTACCAGCCCCTGCAGCAGTCCTGTGCCCTCGCAGCCACTCACTAATCCTCTGGTCCCCCTCTGCCAGCTAGTTTCGTTTTTGCCGACAGGCCCGTCAGGACTGGCCACGCGTAGCTTTTTCCGCATTCCCGACTGTAATTAGCGCTATTGCGGGCCGCATGCGTACAAAAATCTATGCGTGCGTAATGCGACGATGCGTATTTTCGTATACGTTGCGGTCCGCAATAGCGCTAATTACAGTCGGGAATGCGGAAAAAGCTACGCGTGGCCAGTCCTGACGGGCCTGTCGGCAAAAACGAAACTAGCTTGCAGAGGGGGACCAGAGGATTAGTGAGTGGCTGCGAGGGCACAGGACTGCTGCAGGGGGCTGGTAGAAGCCGCAGGTGAGTAAAACTCATTTTTTTTTCTGGCTTAAGTGTCTCTTTAAGGATTGAAGAGTTAACTTACAGACAGAAGAGTTAACTTTAGGTTGGCCTGAGGTGAAATGTTTCCTGAATACGACATGCCTCATCACCATGGTGATAACTCTAGAAACGTTATTAAAGATTGGAGATAAGCTTAGTGAATTGAGGCCAATGTGAGTTAGCACAATCAACTTTTTAAATAGTTTCTCCACTATCATATTTTTTGTGATTCTTTAAAGTGGACCTGAACTCTTCCACAACACACAATGAAAAGTCTTTATTCCACAAGTTGCTGAAAAAATTCACTCCTCTGTGTTTGTTTAAGCAGACAAACCTGTCTAATTAGTTCTTATAAGCCACTGTGAATAGACTGCAGGAGAGCTCTGCCAAGGCAGATCAAAATAGAGTAAACACTGAGGCTTATCCCCTTCAGTGTCTTCTACAGCAGTGAAACAAATTTTTTAGGATTTCTTTAAATTGTAATGAAGACATTTTTTTCCATAAAGGTTATTATGCTGTGGCTAATCTTTTAAAGCAGAGAGAACGTTCTAAGCTTAGATCCACTTTAAGGCTTTATGACTATTTTGTATCACGGGTCTTTACAGAACTTTTACATAAAAAAATATTTATAAATTGAACCATTTTCTTAGAGTTGTATACTATCGTCATTGTCACAATCACAGATGACTCTTGGCATTGTAAAATGTTTGCCTTTATGCTCTAAAACCCTTCCTTTCAGTTTTTATATGTGAATCCCAAAGCTATGGAAATATGACTGTTCAAAGCTTTTTTTTCTTCTTCAAAATAAAATAAAGAATCTTTAAAAAAAGAAATATGACTGTTCCATTAGCAAAAGAGGTGACCTCTGATGTGTAACAATGGCAGTTATACATAAATGTTTTTGTGATAACAAATCTTTACAAATGCTCTGTAGTTTTCAAATGTGAAAAATATGGTATAATCAGCTGAAGACACCACTACTCCTAATGGTACAGTCCTGTTTGTATAGTATTGGGTTTTTACAAAGATTAAAGGGCAAATATTTTACAAGCCAAAGTGACCTCAATCATTGTTACAGTGATAGTAATAGTGTACAGTGCATCTCTCCCATCCAGGCTACTGTTTCTTCAGAACTGAGGTTCTGGGCCATCTCCAACAGGACCTTGAGACATTTTCCCCTCTACTGTCAAACTCCTGAACTCACTTCACAAACACCTTCCCCCCATGATCATCCCCCCTCTTTCTCCACCTTAGGCTGTTGCTGTTTTTATATCGTTGTTGTGTCCTGGAGTTCCCTTTTTATTGATGAAGTGCTTCTGTCTTGTATAGACCGCTCATTCTGACACTTGCTATGGTTGTGTGTTGTCTTTTTATTGATTTTATTGTATACTTAAGTCTTATATGTTCCCCGAATGTGCAAATAGCAATTCCTGAGTATGATCGATCCAGTGATACTTGGCAAATAACACTGATTCTGATTCATGCTCATTGCTTGATCACATAGCAGGTGATCAGTGCTGTAAGGACACACTGCTCGACTATTTTGCAAGCTGCCTTTCTGTGATTGGGTGCCAGGGCTTAGGCTGGGAGCCCTCTGATTGGCTCAATGAGGTCAGGTGGGGCTGACCAGGGTTCCCCTCTGTGATTGGTTGCTAGGGCTTCTGCTGGGAGCCCTCTGATTGGCTCCAGGACGTCATCTCCTTAGTTACCGTATTTCAGATCCGGATAGCCACAATGTCCGCGGATATCCGGGTTATGCGGCCAAATATCCGCAGATAGCTAGCCGGATTTTTTAAAAAATCTTGAATCCGAATCGGACAGCGTAAAAAAGTTTGGATATCCGGGTTACCCGGATATCGTGAATCCTGATGAGCAGCACTGCCGCTGTCACCCTGCTCTCCTCCCCGCTGTCACCCTCCTCTCCTCCCCTCCCCTCTGTCATCCTGCTCTCCTCCTCGCTGTCACCCTCCTCTCCTCCCTGCTGTCACCCTGCTCTCCTCCCCTCTGTCACCCTGCTCTCCTCCCCGCTGTCACCCTGCTTTCCTCCCCTCTGTCACCCTCCTTTCCTCCCTGCTGTCACCCTGCTCTCCTCCCCGCTGTCACCCTGCTCTCCTCCCCGCTGTCACCCTGCTCTTCTCCCCTCGGTCACCCGGCTCTCCTCCCCTCTGTCACCCTCCTCTCCTCCCCTCTGTCACCCTGCTCTCCTCCCCTCTGTCACCCTCTTCTCCTCCCCTCTGTCACCCTGTTCTCCTCCCCTCTGTCACCCTGCTCTCCTCCCTGCTGCCACCCTGCTCTCCTCCCCACTGTCACCTCCTCCCCTCTGTCACCCTGCTCTCCTCCCCTCTGTCACCCTGCTTTCCTCCTCTCTGTCACCCTCTTCTCCTCCCCTCTGTCACCCTCTTCTCCTCCCCTCTGTCACCCTGCTCTCCTCCCCGCTGTCACCCTGCTCTCCTCCCCGCTGTCACCCTGCTCTCCTCTCCTCTGTCACCCTGCTCTCCTCCCCGCTGTCACCCTGCTCTCCTCCCCACTGTCACCCTGCTCTCCTCCCCCCTGTCACCCTGCTCGCCTCTCCTCTGTCACCCTGCTCTCCTCCCCTCTGTCACACTCCTCTCAACTGTCACCCACTTCTCCCGATGTCACCCTGCTCTTATTTCCTGCCCCCCCCCCCCCCCCCCCCGGTTCAGCCATTAACTTAACTTCAATATAACGCTTCTTCCTTGACATTTAATGCTTGCTGGACACTTAAATATGCACAATATGAAAACAGCTAAGAATAGTGACGCAGGTAATATAAGTGGTGAATTACATACTTACCTCTCTGTCAGTTCCTCTCAGAAGCTCACTATTTTCTTCTAACAATGATTGCTTCTGGTTCCGACTAGATCTAGTCAGAAACTGAAAGCCTTAGGGCCCTTTTCCACTGTATCAGGTGCTGTCAGTTATAACTGAAAGGACAACTGGTGTGCAAGGTAATGTCCATGTTATGGCTCAAGTCGGCGATATTACAGGACAGTGGACAAACAGGACGCAGGAGAGGAGAAAAAGATTGATGAGTAGACTATGTGGGAGGTAAGTATGATGTGTGTATGTTTACTTTTTACTTTTATTTTTCAGTTCAGGTTTACTTTAAGCATGAATATACTGTATCTAAAGCATCCAGCACTGTTATGCTGAGACAGAAGGAAAGTTGTCATGGAAAGATTACATATTTCATCAGGTCTTTTTATGGCTTTTGTGAAATATCTTGGCAGATATTTGTATTTACTGGCAGAGTATACTCTATTTTCCACAATATTTCTTTAGCTTTACAGAGATCATATGAACTTGTTTAGGTGAATTCTTGTAGTGAATTCTGTGAACATTTCATGCCCAGTGAGAGATTACATATCAAAACAGTTGCTGCCAATGCGTTGCTTTGCTTGTACATACTGTATACAGTATAATGCTCCCCGCACACTTCAAATCCGTTTTGCGATTCCGTTTCCGATTTCCGATTTTCCCTGAATGCAATCAACAGAAAAACGGATTTAAAAAAAACGCAGCATGCGGTAACGATTAAAAATTGGAATCGGAATCGGATGTCAAAACCGATTAAAAATCGGAATCGCATGCAGTGTGCAGGGAGCCTAAAGTTGATAAACTAACTGAACAGGAAAATGATAGCCTTCTCAAATACATAGGTGCCTTTCTCTTGCAAAATCTTGTAATAGCAGAGCTTCACTGAATGCCCTGAAAATAAAGTCAGTGAAGGTCGTGGTAGTTTGGTAAAAAATACTAAAAGGTCATAAACATTTGGATCCAGTGCCACATCAGGGTCATAGGTTTTGAAAAGACATGCTGGGGGTTCAAGATTGAGTTGTACAGCATGGTCTGTCAGTCATCGACAAATTGTCAGCATGCAGGATTTGAGTCTGATGAAGGCGGAATAGCCGAAAGCTTACTCTTTTAAGTTAACCAGTAAATGGTATCATGCTGATTTAAAACTTCTTGCAGTCATCATTTGGTCAGGGACTTTTCATTTTCTTGCAAAATCAGGCTGCAATCATCCTGTTTATGAATAGCTTTAGATGCTGCTAGTGCTTGACAAAATTAACCTTTATTTATAAACTGGTGTGGAATTGGCCCTGGTCCTTACTTCCATCTTCAACAAATCACTGTCAAAGTTCCCTCCTGCTTTAGAAAGTCTGACATTATTCCAGTCCCCAAGAAGTCAGGAGTCACAGATCTAAACAACTACAGACCTGTTGCCTTAACACCAATTATCATGAAAATATTCAAAAGACTGGTTCTCTCTTATCTAAAGCGCCACACCACCAATCTACTGAACATGCCCGTTTCTAGGGCCGTGTGGGGCGTGCCACCGCCCTGGGCGCTGTGGGAAGGGGGGCGCTGTAATGGAGGGGGGAGCCGGAGCTGCGGGGAGGGCAGCCCTCCCTCTCCCGGGCCGCCCCCCTCAGATGCATAGTGAGCAGTCAAGAAGCGCTGTATACAACATACCTTCCTGGCTCCAAGCGCCACTCTCTCGCCACCGGTCTCCTCTCTGTATACACACTTATACACACGCTGCTTCCTGTTTAGCCGGAAGCAGCGTGTGTATCAGCGCGTAGGCAGATAGGAGAGGACCGGCGGCGAGAGAGCGGCACTTGGAGCCAGGGAGGTATGTTGTATACAGCGCTTCCTGACTGCTCACTATGCATCTGAGGGGGGAGCACGGAGGGCGGCCCAGGAGAGGGAGGGAGAGGTTGGGCTGCCCTCCCCGAGGCTCCGGCTCCCCCCTCCATTATGGGGGACAGCTACCTATCTAACCTATCCTGGGGGGCACCTACCTAATCTAACCTACACTGGGGGGCACCTACCTAATCTAACCTATGCTGGAGGGCAACTACCTAATCTAACCTATACTAGGGGGCACTTACCTAATCTAACCTACACTGGGGGGAAGCTACCTAATCTAATCTACACTGGGGGCCAGCTACCTATCTAACCTACACTGGGGGGCAGCTACCTATCTAACCTAAACTGGGGGGCACCTTCCTAATCTAACCTACACTGGGGTGCAGCTACATAATCTAACCCATACTGGGGGACACCTACCTAATCTAACCTACACTGGGGGGCAGCTACCTAATCTAACCTACACTGGGGGGCAGTTACCTATCTAACCTATACTGGGGGCACCTACCTAATCTAACCTACACTGGGGGCAGCTACCTATCTAACCTACACTGGGGGCCAGCTACCTATCCAACCTACACTGGGGGGCAGCTACCTATCTAACCTAAACTGGGGGGCACCTACCTAATCTAACCTACACTGGGGTGCAGCTACCTAATCTAGCCCATACTGGGGGGCACCTACCTAATATAACCTACACTTGGGGGCAGCTACCTAATCTAACCTACACTGAGGGGCAGCTACCTATCTAACCTATACTGGGGGGCACCTACCTAATCTAACCTACACTGGGGGGCAGCTACCTATCTAACCTACACTGGGGGGCAGCTAACTATCTAACCTATACTGGGGGGCAGCTATCTAATCTAACCTACGCAGGGGGGCAGCTACCTATCTAACCTACACTGGGGGGCAGCTACCTATCTAACCTATACTGGGGGGCACCTACCTAATCTAACCTACACTGGGGGCCAGCTACCTATCTAACCTACACTGGGGGCCAGCTACCTATCTAACCTACACTGGGGGGCAGCTACCTATCTAACCTATACTGGGGTGCACCTACCTAATCTAACCTATACTGGGGGCAGCTACCTATCTAACCTATACTGGGGGGCACCTACCTAACTTATACTGGGGGGGCAGCTACCTAATCTATCCTATACTGGGGGGCACCTACGTATATAACCTATACTGGGGGGGGGCAGCTACCTAATCTAACCTATACTGGTGGGCACCTGTCTAATCTAGCCTATACTGGGGGGGGCAGCTACCTAATCTAACCTATACTGGGGTGCACCTACCTATATAACTTATACTGAGGGGCACCTACCTATCTAACCTATACTGGGGGGCAGCTACCTATCTAACCTATACTGGGGGGCAGCTACTTATCTAACCTATACTGGGGGCACTTATCTAACCTGTATTGGGGGCACCTACCTACCTAGCTAGCCTATACTGGCTACCTATATTGGCGACACCTACCTAAATAACCTATACTGGGGGCACCTACCTATCTAACCTATGCTGGGGCAACTATTCTGGCTACCTATATTAGAGGCACCCACCTAGCTTACCTGTACTGGGGCACCTACCTATCTAACTTATACCGGGGGCGCCTGCCTATCTAACCTATACTGGGGCAACTACCTATCTAACCTATACTGGGGGGCACCTACCTAATCTAACCTACACTGGGGGCAGCTACCTATCTAACCTACACTGGGGGGCAGCTACCTATCTAACCTATACTGGGGGGCACCGACCTAATCTAACCTACACTGGGGGCCAGCTACCTATCTAACTTACACTCGGGGCCAGCTACCTATCTAACCTACACTGAGGGGCAGCTACCTATCTAACCTATACTGGGGGGCAGCTAACTAATCTAACCTATACTGGGGGGCAGCTCCCTAATCTAACCTATACTGGGGGGCACCTGTCTAATCTAGCCTATACGGGGGGGCAGCTACCTAATCTAACCTATACTCTGGGGCACCTACCTATATAACCTATACTGAGGGGCACCTACCTATCTAACCTATACTGGGGGGCAGCTACCTATCTAACCTATACTGGGGGGCAGCTACTTATCTAACCTATACTGGGGGCACTTATCTAACCTGTATTGGGGGCACCTACCTACCTAGCTAGCCTATACAGGTGGCAACTATACTGGCTACCTATATTGGAGACACCTACCTAAATAACCTATGCTGGGGGCAACTATTCTGGCTACCTATATTAGAGGCACCCACCTTGCTTACCTGTACTGGGGCACCTACCTATCTAACTTATACCGGGGGCGCCTGCCTATCTAACCTATACTGGGGGCACCTACCTGGCTAACCTATAGCGGGGGCTATACTGGCTCACCTATGCCTGGCTACCTATACTGGGGTACCTATTCTTGGCTACCTATACTGGGGGGACCTATACTAAGTGCAACTAGACCTGGCTAACCTATACTGCGGGCCATACCTTGCTCTGGGGGGGGCGCAATTTTTACACCCTTGCCCTGGGTGCATTTTAGCCTAGAAACTGCACTGCTACTGGATCCTCTCCAGTTTGCTTACAGGGCAAACCGGTCAGTAGAGGACGCCATTAATATCATCCTGGATCACATCACAAATGACCTGGACAAACCTAACCCCTACACCAGGATCCTCCTCCTAGACTTCAGTTCCGCTTTCAATACCATCTTCCCGAACATCCTGCATGACAACCTTGTACAACTTGGTGTTGATCCCACTCTTTGCGTCTGGATAAAGGACTTCCTTACCAGTAGGAAACAGCTAGTTAGAATTGGCAGCTGTTACTCTAGTGTTAGAACTACCGACACAAGTGCTCCACAAGGATGTGTACGAACTCCTCCATACATCTAGAACAGGCAAGGGCAAACTCGGCCCTCCAGCTGTTACGGAACTACAAGTCCCAAAATGCATTTGCCTTTATGAGTCATGACTGTGGCTGTCAGACTCCTGCAATGCATTGTGGGACTTGTAGTTCCGTAACAGCTGGAGGGCCGAGTTTGCCCATGCCTGATCTAGAATGAGGTCTAGGGCCAACAGGATTATACATGACCCCTCTCACCCTGGTGGTCGCTTCTTTAACCTCTTCCCTTCAGGCTGCCACTGCCCCAGCGCAATGAACGCATATGTCTGACTCCATCTTAAAGGAATGGTCCAAGCAAAATATAAAATAAAAATCCACATAGCTGGGGCTTCCTCCAGCCCCTGGCAGCTGTCCTGGGCCCTCGCCGCAGCTCCGGTGGCTCCCGGTGTCTTTCGCTGCAGAAGCCGACCTCGCCAGGTCAGCTTCTTGTGCGCTCCACAGCGTGGGTCACGTGGTCCCGCTGACGTCATCAGGTCTGTACTGCGCAGACGCAGTAGTTCCACCGGAGTCACCGGAACTGCGGCAAGGGCACAGGACGGCCAGGGGCTGGAGGAAGCTCCAGGTAAGTGGATTTTGATTTTATATTTTGCTTGGATGTTTCCTTTAACTATGTTGTTGCGGTTGTTGTTATTGCACTATGTTGTTGTCGCTGTTGTTGTTATTGCATTATATTGTTATCATTGCACTATGCCAACTGCCATTCTACCACAAATAATTCCGGGTGCAACACCTGTCGTACTTGGCGAATAAAGAGTATTCTATTATATTCTAAGTGGTTTTCCTCCCTCAAGCAAGAGTCAGGATTTTCAGTGCAGTCAGTACGTATGGAGCGCTAACTAGTACCAATTGCCCTTAAAGAGAACCCGAGGTGGGAATTACTAATACTATTGGGGCACAGAGGCTGGTTGCGCACACTAAGACCAGCCTCTGTTGCCCCATCGTGTGCCTCCATGTCCCCCCTGCTCGCCGCTATAGACCCCGCAGTGCTGGCGACACGCAGCGTGTCGCCAGCACAATGTTTACCTTAGCGCTGTCTGTCAGCGCCGATCCCCCGCCTCCTCCGCATCGCCGCTACCCGCCCGCGTCACTTCCCTCCTATCAGCGGGAGGGAAGGGACACAGGCGGGTGCGCCGATGCGGAGGAGGCGGGGGAGCGGCGCTGACAGACAGCGCTAAGGTAAACATTGTGCTGGCGACACGCTGCGTGTCGCCAGCACTGCGGGGTCTATAGCGGCGAGCAGGGGGGACATGGAGGCACACGATGGGGCAACAGAGGCTGGTGTTACTGTGCACAACCAGCCTCTGTGCCCCAATAGTATTAGTAATTCCCACCTCGGGTTCTCTTTAATAATTTTTCCTGTGCTTTATACCTTTACTGCATCTGACTGGTTAATCGCTCAGGCATTCAACACCTCTACCAGGCTAAAAATGCATACCCTGCATCTAAACAAATGCTACATTTATTATACTATGGAGGAATATATGTTTGCATGCAAAGTATAATATACTGAACTCTTGCACCACGGTGAGGTAATCCTCTGGGCAAGAGACCTAAGTTAAAACAACATATGTATAAACCTGGGAACCGCTAGGCAAAAATGTGTAACTTACATTTAATGTGCAGCCCCCCCCCCTTCTTGTTTTTGCTCTAGTATGTAACTACCAGGTTAGCTGCTCCCAGCCCGTATTCCTGTGTTTCCTGTTTGCATGGTAAGTAATGGTTCATTAGTAATTATGCATGTGATTTGCATCTGTTTTGAATGTGAAGCGTGCAGATAGCTTATTAGAGGTGCTGCACATGTGAGCTGTTGGTCATTTCGGATGCAGCCTACTGTAGGATGTGCTGGCCCTCTCCTCGCTGTCACTGCATCATTTTTCACTAAAATACATGCAGATTGCTGACTGTATTAAGCTGTGGATAAACTTAACAAGATATCCACAATGTGCTTAGATATCAAGCTTACTAATAAATGATTATAGTTACTGAGCATTTATATAGCAGTCCTGACCCTACAGTCTCCCACACAGGGGCGTCTGTGTCATTAGGCAACTATAAATTTTTGCCTATGGCGCAGTTGGTGGCAGTGGGCGCTCCTCTGTGCGTGTGTTTATTTATTTATTTTTTCTTTCAGCCAGCCAGGTTGGCGCCGACTGTGACAGGCAGCTCAGCCTGTGCCCGGCGGCGCCTACTGGTCCGCCCCCTTCCTCTTCTCCGTTCAGAGCCTCCGAGCAGCACGCACGTTAGTTTATATGTGCAGTGCGTGCTGCCGCCTACTCGTCCGCTCCTTCTCCTCTGTGCTGACTGGCACTGCTGAGCGTGCGATCGCCACACGCTGATTTATTTACACACACCGGCGCCACCCCTACCTCCGCCCCCCGTCTGTCACACGTGGTAGAAGTGACGCACCAGGGCGGCTGGCTTGGCTACACAAATGCAGAGGCGACACCGGCTCACAGTGAGTGCCCTCTGCCTCTGCTGCTCGCAGCTCTTCTTGATCATTTTTTTATATGCCCCCCTGGCTGGCCCTGATTACCATCCCCCACCCACGCTCGCCCATATATCCCTTTACAGGCAGTGGCTCCTCTCTGGGATCATGGATTAAATAATATAGGCATTAGGCATATAGCATCATGCCTGCTGCTGCTGCTGCTGCTGCTGCTGCTGCTGCTGCGTGTGGGTTTGGGCAGTCTTAGAGGGAGGGAGACATACATGCTGCACAGAGTGTGCGCACACAGTCTGCAGAGGGGAGACAGACCCTCACAGTGAGTGGTGTGCCCCCTCTTAATATTACATGCCCCCCTCTCCCCTGGCTGGCCGTGAGATTTCGGGGGGGGGGGGGGGTTGTGTGCAGAGATGCTAAGGAACATCTGGGCCCTGTACTACTTCCGGGTCACTATGACCTACGCCTGCATGGCCCGGCGGCGCACGTCCTAGTATCGCGCTCCTGTTGCCAGGCACTCTCTGCGCATGTGCGTGACGTCACGCTCATGCGCAGAGAGTGCCCGGCAACAGGAGCGCGATACTAGGATGCGCACCGCCGGGCCACGCAGGCGTACAACTCCAGGTCATAGCGACCCGGAAGTAGTACAGGGCCCAGAGAGATTCACCCGGCGAACGGTTTGGGTCATCTCTAGTTGTGAGTTGGACAGACTGTCACTAGGTGTAGGTGGGCATTGGGCAAGCTGTGCTGGGCACTGTGAGCAGAGTTGTTAGGGCCCTTTTTTATGTGTTTTTATGTGTGTGTGCTTGTGGTGGAGGGCACGGGGGTGGGAGTGAAATAAGGATTGGCTGTGTGTGTGTGTGGGGGGGGGGGGGTGCACAGGTTTTCTTGCCTGAAACGACAAAGTGGCTAGAAACATCCCTGCATCCACATATACGAGGACTGTCATCCAGATCGAATCGGGGCTCAATTCCTTGTGCAACAGTTTGGGGTTAGGGCTGTACAGGCACACCTCTAGCTTGCAGGCTAGGCATGCGTTCTGTTGCTATGAAGGGGGAGGAGTGTCCTCTGGGGGTAGGATGATTGGGAGAACAGTGTGCTTAGAGTTCGCTCAGGCGTTGGATGTCCCTAAACATACAAACTCCATGCAGATAGTGCCATAGTTCAGATAATGAACTGAGGACCCTAATGCTGCAAGGTAAAACTGATGTGCACTATGCCATAAATAACTTAGTTTTCTCTTTTGAATTTCTTCAAACAAAAGTTAGTTACTGTAGTTTGCCAAATTAAAACAAAGCCAGACAATATTATTTGAATGAGGCTTCTTTTATTCTACAAGCCCTTAGTTTATTACAAAAGGGCTGTGACATTTTAGTGTATCTGTTGGGCTTTCCATTGGAAACATTTGGAGCCATTAATCTTTCATAAAGGAAAGTCTGCATCTTGGCTGCCCCTGATCATTTCCTATTACTAATGTTAGCAATAATGTAAGATTCCTTGCATTTCTAACTACTTTTAAACAATAGTGCAATCAGACAGTCTCCACTGTAAATAGGTTCTGTCAGTAGCTACTTTGATGTCTAATAGCTGTAGTCTATTTTCCCATATGGCATACAGTAACAGTCTGTGCAGCACACCATATAGACAAGATCACCATATAAAACGCTCTGGTGATTTTCTGCATATTTTATTGTTGTAAAATTGATGGGCTTCAACAAACATTGAATAATCATACAAATATAAAAATGTGTATTAGAATTGGAAATACCACCGCTGTATCCTGTGTGGCCACTCAGACCCTGATTCTCTTCCATTGTCCCAAAGAATGATTAACATTCATTGGAGGAAAGTGAAGCTGACTGTAATCGTCAAATGCAAGTTTTGTTATTCACGCTGTGGAAAAGCAAAATAATCTGACACCAAAAATAAAGAGTGCATTCAATTTGAAGGTGTACCAGATGAGGTCTTAAAGCAGGGGTGTCCCAACTCTTTAGGCCAAGGGCCATATTGCCATTCTTGAGAGTTCTAGGGGGCTGAACTAGGAAAATTAAACACAATTTTTGCTGACTATGTCTGTGACATTTTGTCAAATAAAACATTTACACGGGAAATAACCCATATACCGTGTGCATTTAGCACAGTGGCAGCTGCTAATCAGTGGCAGTTACTGCTGCTGGCACAGTGGCAGCTGCTAATCAGTGGCTGTTACTGCTCTCGGCATAGTGGCGGTTGCTAATCAGTGACTGTTACTGCTGCTGGCACAGTGGCAGCTGCTAATTAGTGACTGTTACTGTTGCCAGCATAGTGGCAGCTGCTAATCAGTGACTGTCACTGCTGCTGGCACAGTGGCAGCTGCTAATCAGTGACTTACTGCTGCTGGCATAGTGGCAGTTGCTAAACTGTGACTGTTACTGCTGCTGGCACAGTGACATCTGCTAATCAGAGGCTGTTACTGCTGCTGGCACGGTGGCAGCTTCTAATCATTGGCTGCTACTGCTACAGTGGTGGCTGAAAAATGTACAGGCAAGCAAAGGGGGAAACCGAGTGACAACACAAGGTGGCCCCTGCATACAGCACTACAGCTACGGCCTGCGGGCCGCATGGAATTAACAACTGTAGAGAGCTTTGGGGCCACAAGAAAAGGCTTGGTGGGCCACATTTGGCCCCCCGAGCTGGACATGCCTGTCTTTTAAGTGATGCTTATATCTGTTGTTTTATTGTATATGGCTGCTTAATTCTTATATGTATATGTAAATGGCTGCTTATAATATCTGTGGGCACAAGGCTGCACCTATCTGATATTTGGGGGTACACGGCTGTTCTCACAGACAAAAGTCAAATTGATTAGTGTATAGGTACCTTAGCAGATTGTACCCTTGCTTTATAAGTAGTGCAACCCACAATGGAGCAAATGGCCTGAGTCCCTCCCTACTATATGATGAGACTGCAGAGCTCACAGACACTTGGCAGTTTATTGCGACCAATTTTATAACAATTCTTTATTGAATAACAGCACAAGTCTTCAGTACTCATGCAAGGTCCAATGGTACAACGTTACAGATGCCAAATCAATTCCCTGTTGTTTTTCTTTTCAGTCCTTTGTACCCGTAAGAACCGTGATATCTACATGAAAATCTCATAAATGTGAGTAAAAATGCACTGCCCAGGTTTTCACTGCAAGCACTTTATATACAGTGCGAGTTTTGGGAACAGAACCAATAATAACCTAATTACGCCTTTTCCATTCTGTGTTTTATTTTACTTTCTTAACCACATGCTGTCAACTAAATAACTACAATTAACATAATTTCCAGGCACAGTTTGGCGAGTAATTTATAATCTGTGTACAGAAGCAGCCAACTGGCAGTAGAATAGACATTACAAACCTCTATTATCTGCTACTGCTGCTGTAATTGATTCCCCTGCAAGCTTTCATTTTTATTTTAAGTTTATCTGTCCCTGTCAAAGCTCTGAACACTAAACATGTTGAGGCAATTATAATCAAGATATACATATTTAATTTGATCTTGTAAAATATGCTGTTGTCGATCTGTGGAAATGAATATAAAGTTGTCAAAAATAACATCAATTAAGCTGATGTCTTCTGTCCTTATTTAAAGTAAACCTTGTCACCAGCAGGCATTTGTAACGATCAGAAACCTGAAGCTAAAAATGCCCTTACAATGACGTCTTACTTACAAGCACAAATCATTTCCATATTTTAGGCCCAAGGTTATAGTTTTATCTTGGTCTGCCCCTAGAAAAGCTAAATTAGATCAATATAAGAACAATATCCCATTAATCCTTCAATCTATAGCCATGTTTAAAGATGGTGGCAGTTAGACAATCGCAGCTTAGTTAGGGAGGAAGAGGTGGGCACAGTTTAAATCTTCATTCATGTAAAAAAAGGTTTGAGAGCAAATGACATACTGTATCAGCAACAAATTTGTTTTCAAAGGTTTGTTTCACTAGTTAGGACAGAACGCTACTATGTCTACTTTGTCATATAATCCAGCATGCAGACAGCTGTTTCAGGCTCTATTGACCCTCATCGGTGCAAGGTATGGACTGGTTATGACTCTATGGGTAAGGCCTCTGAGAGTAGATTTATATACCCTAGTATGTTACGTTATGTTATGTAATGCATGTTTTAAATATAACTTAAAGCGGAATATAACCCTGCATTTCAACTTTGCTCTAAAATATTATTTACAGCATATTATATGCAAAAAGCATTTTTTTTACTGGACCAGCATTGGAAGGGTTAAACACAGAGGTTTAAAGTTCCATGGAGAGATATGCAGAAGTTCAGATAGATACATTCTATTTAGTTACATGTATCTATTGATAAATGTTACACACTCTTTGGCTGTCCTCCAAGCTCCTTCTCAGTCAGAGAGATGAGTCACATTCAACATTTAGATACATTTATCTAAACAAAATGTATCTATTTCAGCTTCAGATGCATCTGCAGAAATCTCCAGGAACTTTAAAGCCCTGTGTAACCCTTCCAATGCTGGTCTAGTAAAAAAAAAATGCTGGTTGCATATAATATACTGTAAATAATGTATTAGAGCAAAGTTGAAATGCAGGGTTATATTCCGCTTTAAGCTAAGAGGAATATGGAGGCTGCCATGTTGAGCTCTGCAGGGGCAAACCCAGGATGGGGATTCCTGAAAGGTCTCCCTCAGCCTCGCACAATACAGTATAATAATATGGTAGGACATCATGCTGGGTACACATAATGCAATTTCCAGTCTGACTGACAGGATCTGACAATTATTTCCTAAATGTTCATTCTGCTCCCGATCGACAATGGGATTGATCAGGAACAGTTTGGATATAGATAATAATGAGGCCAGCTAACATTGCTAATGAAGGGGAAAGTGAAGCATTCACACAGTAGGGCGCAGGGCTGTGCTGATACTTGACTCTTAAGTTCCCCAGAGCTGCTCATGCTGTGTACACACACTGCTGCTCCATGCTCTGTACACACACTGCTGCTCCATGCTCTGTACACACGCTGCTGCTCCATGCTCTGTACACACCCTGCTGCTCCATGCTCTGTACACACGCAGCTGCTCCATCAAAAGTCAACTGTAGCAGGGAAAGAAAGGGGGCAGTGCTGTGAGCTGCAGGATGCCTGCAGATTATCTGGTGTCTCAACTTGTGCCTCTCCCCAGACACTACACCGGCCCTGGACTGAGGGGGGGGGGGGTTCTGGGCAGCATTAACCCCCCCCACACACACACACACACACATTTGCCTATGCTCTGGCTTCAGTCATTTTAGAATTGCACACCAACATCTTAAAATACAGATGTTTTGGGTACAGTACATGCAACTGGTTAGGATAAGGAATCATGGACCCAAAGCTACTGATATACTGTATACTCACCTTAAGGATTATTAAGAACACCATACTAATATGGTGTTTGACCCCCTTTCGCCTTCAAAACTGCCTTAATTCTATGTGGCATTGATTCAACAAGGTGCTGAAAGCATTCTTTAGAAATGTTGGCCCATATTGATAGGATAGCATCTTGCAGTTGATGGAGATTTGTGGGATGCACATCCAGGGCACAAAACTCCCGTTCCATCACATCCCAAAGATGCTCTATTGGGTTGATATCTGGTGTACTTAATACTGGTTGAACTCGATGGACGTATGTCTTTTTTCAACCAAAATAACTATGTAACTATATGTAACTATGTAACTATGACTGTGGGGGCCATTTTAGTACAGTGAACTCATTGTCATGTTCAAGAACCAATTTGAAATGATTCGAGCTTTGTGACATGGTGCATCATCCTGCTGGAAGTAGCCATCAAAGGATGGGTACATGGTGGTCATGAAGGGATGGACATGGTCAGAAACAATGCTCATGTAGCCATTTAAACAATGCCCAATGCTTTAAGGGGCCTAAAGTGTGCCAAGAAAACATCCCCCACACCATTACACCACCACTACCAGCCTGCACAATGGTAACAAGGCATGAACGATCCATGTTCTCATTCTGTTTATGCCAAATTCTGACTCTATCGAGACATCAGACCAGGAAGCATTTTTTCAATCCTCAGCTGTCCAATTTTGGTGAGCTTGTGCAAATTGTAGCCTCTTTTTCCTATTTGTAGTGGAGATGAGTGGTACGGTGGGGTCTTCTGCTGTTGTAGCCCATCCCCCTCAAGAATGTGCTGGTTGTGGTTTCACAAATTCTTTGCTGCAAACCTTGGTTGTAACAAGCAGTTATTTCAGTTAATGTTGCTCTTCTATCAGCTTGAATCAGTCGGCCCATTCTCCTCTGACCTCTAGCATCAACAAGGCATTTTCGCCCAAAGGACTGCCGCATACTGGATAATTTTCCCTTTTCACACCATTCTTTGTAAACCCTAGAAATGGTTGTGCGTGAAAATCCCAGTAACTGAGCAGATTGTGAAATATTCAGACTGGCCCATCTGGCACCAACAACCATGCCAAATTGCCTAAATCACCTTTCTTTCCCATTCTGACATTCAGTTTGGAGTTCAGGAGATTGTGTTGACCAGGACCACGCCCCTAAATGCATTGAAGCAACTGCCATGTGATTGATTGATTGATTGATTAGATAATTGCATTAATGAGAAATTGAACAGGTGTTCCTAATACTCCTTTAGGTGAGTGTAAATCTGGGGTGAAGGGCATTAGAGGACTGGAGAAGTATAGCAAAATCCTACTCATCCATGCATATCATATATATAAACTTGTATAAATTATTTATTTCATTCATTTGGGAATTGATGTTCACCTGGTAGGCTTTGCAAGTGGCCAAGCATTTAGTTTTTGACATCCCCCACCCCCCCTACACACACACACACACACACACACACACACACACACACACACACACACACACACACACACTCTCTCCCTCAGTAATGTGGTAGGGCCTAAAATCCAGTCCTTATACAGAAGGTAACAACCATGGCCAGTGGGGATAGTGATAGTGGCCAGTGCAGCGTGTCGCCAGCAGGCTGTTTACCTGTGAGTGTCTGTCACCTCCACTCCCCCGCCTCCTCTATATCGGCGCTCCTCGCCTGCGTCCCCTCCCTCCATTCCGCGGGAGGGAAGGGACACAGGTGGGGAGCGCCGATATAGTGGAGGTGGGGGAGCTGTTGTCATTTTATTGATTCCAAAGCCTTTAGAACTAATTATTGGAACTCAAATTGGCTTGGTAAGCTCAGTGACCCCTGACCTACATACACAGGTGAATGCAATTATGAGAAAAAGTATTCAAAGTGATGGTCCAAGCAAATATAAAATAAAGATCCAGTTTCTAGGGCTTTCTCCAGCCCCTTGCAGCCGTCCTGTGCCCTCACCGCAGCTCCAGTGGCTCCCGGTCTCCTGCGCTGGCAAAGCCAACCTCGCCAGATCAGGTTCCAGGTCGGCTGCTGCTGCGTTCACGGCGCGGGCCACGTGGTCTCGCTGACGTCAAGAGGACGGTACTGCGCAGGCGTGGAATGCAGCAGCAACCGACCCGGAAACCGACCTGGTGAGGTCGGCTTTGCCAGCGCAGGAGACCGGGAGCCACCGGAGCTGCGGTGAGGGCACAGGATGGCTGCAAGGGGCTGGAGGAAGCCCCAGGTAAGTGGATCTTTATTGTTTTATTTACTTGGATGTTTCCTTTAAGGGGATCAATTTCAAGTTTCCCTCCTCTTTTAATTTTCTCTGAAGAGTAGCAACATGGGGGTCTCAAAACAACTTTCAAATGACCTGAAGACAAAAGATTGTTCACCATCATGGAAGCGGGGAGCGCAGGAAGCGCCACCCGCACAGCACAAAGGGGATTTGGGGGTAAAGGACCCCCGTTCTGCCGCGGGATAGCGGCGTTTTAGCAGGGCTGAATATAAGGTAAAAGGCGAGTTTTATTCTCGCTTCAGAGTCTCTTTAAGGGGATCATTAAGCCCCAAAAAAGTAACAGGGGAGGTGATCATGAGAAACTACTGTAACTATCAAATTGAGAATAGATGGATCTATAGTTTGGAAACACTAATACCGAATGGCTTAAATACTGAGCTAAATCTGAGCCATTTTTGAAAGAATATTAGGGGTTGAAAACAGAATGGGGGTTAAGAGAGACAAAAGGGAAAAGTATACATATGATCTCAACACCCCTGTAGCTATATGTGGTTGTTGTTTCTTTATTTATTTAAAATTATGATCAAAATATGGGCGCTAGTGTGATAATCAGGGGTGTATTAAAGGGGAACTTCAGCCTAAACAAACATACTGTCATTAAGTTACATTAGTTATGTTAATTAGAATAGATAGGTAATATAATCTCTTACCCACCCTGTTTTAAAAGAACAGGCAAATGTTTGTGATTCATGGGGGCTGCCATCTTTGTGATGGGGGCAGCCATTTTTTTTGTTGAAAGGAGGTGACAGGGAGCATGAGACACAGTCCCAACTATCCAGTGTCCTGATAACCCCTCCCAGCTGCACACACTAGACTTCAAATGTCAAATTCAAAATGTAAAAAAAAAATTGCTCCAAAACAGCAGAACGAGAACAACAACATCAGAAATCCCATAATGCTTTGCACAGCATAAGGGGAAAACTGCCCGGGCAGTTTTCTTCTGTGCAGCTAAAAATGAGGCTTGTATAAGAGAAACAAAGTTCTGATGCTTTGAAACTGTTAAAGAAACACCAGGCCTTTTCAGTGCTGCTGAGTCGATTTTTAGTCTGGAGGTTCACTTTAAGGTCTGGGCATCTGTGTGTCTGGGGATATGTGAAGTGGAATTTATGGTGAATATTGAGGTGAATCTTGGTAAAATCTGATCAGAATAATTAGTAATAAAAAGTGATCAAAAAGTGATTACAATGATAAATACAAGTTCAGTGCATTTTAAATTGAAAAAATATGTTATCTTATGCGCCCCGATAAAAATAGTCTGAGGACTCCTTTAAATCATATAAAATCGCATGGAGAATGTGGACAGATTATATGTGTTCAAATCATTATTTCAGTCAAATATTATCGTCTACTCGTAAAAAGAAAGAACATTGATGAGGATTGACTGAGATGTGGGATGTTGGAATAATGAAGTTTAAATACAAAGCATATGTAGTGCGGTATCATGAAAAGAATGCTGGAACGCATGATCAGGAAAAGAACCCAGAACGAGGCTTGGTACCCTGCTAGAAAGGGAGGAGACCCGTCCCAGCAAGCCACCATCGTAGCAACACACTGACGAAGCCCACGTGACAGTGGGCGTAACGTATGTGGACGAGGCTTGGGGATGATGGGCTGGAGGTATAGCCTGGAACAGAGGCAAGACGCACGCCTAACACACACATGGTGAGCCGGGAGGCAGTGAGCGAGACGGATCTCACAGCAGGTACCTGCTACCCGTGGGACGCCACGGTGATCGTCATGAGAGTTTGGTGACACCAAGAAAGTCGATCCCCAGGCGGTAAAGTATGCAGAGCAATACAAGAGTCTGTGTTAATTGATGCTGCCAACAGTTTTTGACACACGAGTTACGCACTGTAGCCGCTGGTCACAGGAAAGTGTCACTGCATTTGCAATCACAGAGACTATTGATATAACAGTCGTTGAAGTTCCTCTTTGGAGAGTTTGAATATATTAAGACTGTGTCAGTCCTGCAGTGATCAAGGAACTTGCAACATAGTGCTTTGACAGCAGCTTGTCACACACAACAGTATATAGGTCGGCCGACCAATCTGAGTGTGTATGTGGTGGTATGTTGGCATGCGTGTTTCCAGGAGTACTAGATGTTGATGCCCACATCTTGTTTTTAGGGGGTTCATGTTTTATAGTGGGATGGGGTCACATCTTTTTTCTACAAATAAACAGAATTTTTGCATACAGATCATTTGAGTGGCAGTTGTATATACAGTGGGTTGCAAAAGTATTCGGCCCTCTTGAAGTTTTCCACATTTTGTCATATTACTGCCACAAACATGAATCAATTTTATTGGAATTCCACATGAAAGACCAATACAAAGTGGTGTACACGTGAGAAGTGGAACGAAAATCCTACATGATTCCAAACATTTTTTACAAATAAATAACTGCAAAGTGGTGTGTGCATAATTATTCGCCCCCTTTGATCTGAGTGCAGTCAGTTGCCTATAGACATTGCCTGATGAGTGCTAATGACTAAATAGAGTGCACCTGTGTGTAATCTAATGTCAGTACAAATACAGCTGCTCTGTGAGGGCCTCAGAGGTTGTCTAAGAGAATATTGGGAGCAACAACACCGTGAAGTCCAAAGAACACACAATAAAGGTCAGGGATCAAGTTATTGAGAAATTTAAAGCAGACATAGGCTACAAAAAGATTTCCAAAGCCTTGAACATCCCACAGAGCACTGTTCAAGCGATCATTCAGAAATGGAAGGAGTATGGCACAACTGTAAACCTACCAAGACAAAGCCATCCACCTAAACTCACAGGCCGAACAAGGAGACCGCTGATCAGAAATGCAGTCAAGAGGCCCATGGTGACTCTGGATGAGCTGCAGAGATCTACAGCTCAGGTGGGAGACTCTGTCCATAGGACAACTATTAGTCATGCATTGTACAAAGTTGGCCTTTATGGAAGAGTGGCAAGAAGAAAGCCATTGTTAACAGAAAGTATAAAAAGTCCCATTTCCAGTTTACCACAAGCCATGTGGGGGACACAGCAAGCATGTGGAAGAAGGTGCTGTGGTCAGATGAGACCAAAATGGAACTTTTTGTCCAAAATGGAAAACGCTATGTGTGGTGGAAAACTAACACTGCACATCACTCTGAACACACCATCCCCACTGTCAAATATGGTGGTGGCAGCATCATGCTCAGGGGGCGCATCTCTTCAGCAGGGACAGGGAAGCTGGTCAGAGTTGATGGGAAGATGGATGGAGCCAAATACAGGGCAATCTTAGGAGAAAACCTCTTGGATACTGAAAAAGACTTGAGACTGGGGCGGAGGTTCACCTTCCAGCAGGACAATGATCCTAAACATAAAGCCAAGGCAACAATGGAATGGTTTAAGGGCTGGTTCAGACGGACGTTTGGAGGCGTCGCGTTCGTTGGCGTTGCGTTCGTGATGCGTTCAGGCTTTCAGCAGCATTCGCATTGCGTTCGGATGCGGTCGCGTTTTTTCTTCCCCTAGAGGGACATTACCCGTCGCGGTTAACCGCCCCTGGAAGCAACATGTAGCTTCCAGGGGCTCCTTGAACGCCAGTGAAAATCGGGACCCAAACGCCGCGTTTGTGCAAACACGCGTAAAAGCTTGGTACAAACGCTCCCATTCACTTGAATGGGAGCGTTTAACGCCAAGCCCCGAACGCTGGCAGCAAACGCTCTGCAAACGTCCGTCTGAACCAGCCGTAAAACAAAACATATCTATGTGTTAGAATGGCCCATTCAAAGTCCAGATCTAAATCCAATCGAGAATCTGTGGCTAGATCTGAAAACTGCTGTTCAAAAACGCTGTCCATCTAATCTGACTGAGCTGGAGCTGTTTTGCAAAGAAGAATGGGCAAAGATTTCAGTCTCTAGATGTGCAAAGCTGGTAGAGACATACCCTAAAAGACTGGCAGCTGTAATTGCAGCAAAAGGTGGTTCTACAAAGTATTGACTCAGGGGGCCGAATAATTACGCACACCCCACTTTGCAGTTATTTATTTGTAAAAAATGTTTGCAATGATGTATGATTTTCGATCCACTTCTCACATGTACACCACTTTGTATTGGTCTTTCACGTGGAATTCCAATAAAATTGATTCATGTTTGTGGCAGTAATGTGACAAAATGTGGAAAACTTCAAGGAGGCCGAATACTTTTGCAACCCACTGTATATATGGTGTGGCCAGTGCAGGGACTGGGAATCTTGTCAAAGTTGAGGGACGCATGGATTCCACTCAGTATCAGCAGATTCTAAAGACCAATGTCCAGGGCCGGATCTTTCAACTAGACAACGACCCTAAACACTGCTCAAAATCCACTAAGGCATTCATTCAGAGGAACAAGTACAACTTTCTTGAATGGCTATCTCAGTCCCCAGACCTGAATATAATTGAAAATCTGTGGTGTGAGTTAAAGAGAGCTGCCCATGCTTGGAAGCCATCAAACCTGAATGAACTAGAGATGTTTTGTATAGAGGAATGGTCCAAAATACCTTCAACCAAAATCCAGACTCTCATTGGAACCTGCAGGAAGTGTTTAAGGGCTGTCATTTCTGCAAAAGGAGGATCTACTAAATATTGAATTCATTTATGCACCTGCCTAATTTTGTTTAAACAATTATTGCACACTTTCTGTAAATCCAATAAACTTCATCTCACTTCTCAAATATCACTGTGTGTGTCTCCTATATGATATATTTAACTGATATTTCTTATCGTAACAACCAACGGTTTATACAGGAAAATCATGACGATTAACAAGGTTGCCCAAATTTTCGCATCCAACATATATATATATATATATATATATATATATATATATATATATATATATATATATATATATATATATATATATATATATATATATATATATAAAATTAAACATAGGTATATATATATATATCCTACTAATATAATAAATGGGAACGTTTGGATGTTTGGATGTTTGTTACTCGTTCACACAAAAATGGCTAATCGGATTTAAATAAAATTTGACTCACACATAGTACATTACCTGGAATAAAGTATAGGATACTTTTTATTCCCATAACCAAAAAGGGGGCGGAGAAAAATACAAATGTCACTGGGAAATTTAAACTGCAGCCATTCTTACACTGTTAATGGTAGAGTTCTCAAACTTTGCACAGTTGGTCGTTGGGTGACTGGGATTAATATTCAGAAAAGTGGGTGGAGCCTAAAAAAGCCAATCAAAATTCACCTATTGATTTTCAAAGGGAATATGTAATTGCTGCCATTCTTGCACTGTTAATGGCACAAGCCTCAAACCTGGTACAGTTGATCATTGGGTGACTGGGGTTCAATTTCAGAAAGGGGGTGGAGCCACAAACAGCTAATCAGATTTGTTTCATTCTAATGCAAATTATTGATACCAAACACCGCAAAGCTCACAAACTTGGTAATTGAGTAATTGATTAATTGTGTGTGAGGATTAGAAAAGTGGGCACAGCCAACACCAGCCAAATACATAAGCGGGCAACATGGGGTCATAAGTGGGTGGAGACAAACACAAATTTTACTGGGAAAATGTAAACTGCAGCCATTCGTAAACTGTTAACTGTAGGGTTCTCAAACTTTGCACAGTTAATTATTGGGTGACTGGGATTAATATTCAGAAATGTGGGTGGAGCCTACAAAAGCCAATCAAAAATTACCTATTGATTTTTCAGGGGAATATTTCATTACTGCCATTCTTGCACTGTTAATGGCACAAGGCTCAAACCTGGTACAGTTGATCATTGGTTGACTTGGGTTTGAATTGATAAAAGGGGGTAGAGCCACAAACAGCCTATATTATTTGTTTCATTTTAACGCAGGTTATTGATGCCAAAAACCGCAAAGCTCACAAACTTGGTCATTGAGTAATTGAGTAATTGTGTGTAAGGGGTTAGGAAAAGTGGACGCAGCCAACACCAGCCAAATACATAATCGGGCAATACCGGGTCATCAGTGGGCGGAGACAAATACACATTTTACTGAGAAAATGTAAACTGCAGCCATTCTTACACTGTTAATGGTAGGGTTCTCAAACTTTGCACAATTGGTCACTGGGTGACTGGGATTAATATTCAGAAAAGTGGGTGGAGCCTACAAAAGCTAATCAAAATTCACCTATTGATTTTCAAGGGGAATATGTAATTGCTGCCATTCTTGCACTGTTAATGGCACAAGCCTTAAACCTGGTACAGTTGGTCATTTGGTGACTGGGGTTCAAATTTAGACAAAGGGGTGGAGCCACAAACAGCCAATCAGATTTGTTTAATCTCAATGCAAATTATTGATGCCAAAGATCGCAAAGTGCACAAACTTGGTCATTGAGTAATTGTGTGTTAGGGTTAGAAAAAGTAGACGGAGCCATCACCAGCCAAATACATACCCGAACAACTTCAGGAAATCAGTGGGTGGAGAAAAATACAAATTTCATTGGGAAAATGTAAACTGCAGCAATTCTTACACTGTTAGTGGTAGGATTCTCAAACTTTGTACAGTTGGTCACTGGGTGACTGGGATTAATATTCAGAAAGGTGGGTGGAGCTTACAAAAGCCAATTAAAATCCACCTATTGATTTTTAAGGGGAATATTTAATTGCTGCCATTCTTGCACTGTTAATGGCACAAGCTTTTTGCACTGTTAATCACCTGTACCTGGTACTCTTGGCCATTGGGTGATTTGGGTTCAAATTCAGAAAAGTGGTGGATCCACAGCCAATCAGATTTATTTTATTTCAATGCAAATTATTGATGCCAAAGACTGCAAAGCTCACAAACTTGGTCATTAGGTAATTAAGTAATTGTGTGTTAGGGTTAGGAAAAGTGGGCGGGGGCCAACACCAGCCAAATACAAACCCGGGCAACGCCGGGCGTCCAGCTAATATATATATATATATATATATATATATATATATATATATATATATATATGTTGCTTGTTTGTATATGTTTGTATGTGCTCTAGTGGCAATACCTGTGCACACATGCATGGCTATGAAAGTGGTAGTGTAGATTTGGCCTCCTCTAATTAAAGCCAATGACGTACTCTTATTCGTATTCTGCTCACATAACAAACTATAATAAATTGCATGCTGACTTACATCACTGTTTCCAACCTTGCTCATCTATTATCACATTAACACTACATACACACGATTACTAGGAGCGCCTCTTGTGCAGCTGTTGTTGGAGGCATCGGATGCATTTGTCCTTTCTCTCAAGGCTCTTAGATATTTCTCTCAGAAGGAACATTGGCTTTTAGAATGAGCTTTTCAAGTTTATCCTCATGTTTAATTGTCTCATGTTCAAAGAGCATGTGCATGGCTGGTCTGTGGTGACTGACCTCATTAGACGTAACTCATTGGAAGCAGAAGCTGAAAAACTCCAGGCAAAAATATTGCTTTACCTTTCAAAGGCAGTTGTCTTCTGTAGAACCAATCTCACCCCCAGGAATGCTACACTTATACTGTATGTACAATGATACAAACTTAGTGCTGGAGCTGCTTGTCAGCATGTTTGCCATTGCCATTATATGGTTAGCAGTCTTGCTTTGCAGTGCTTGAACCCCAGGATTCTATCCCATCCAGAACACGATCTGCATGAAGTTTGTATGTTCTCCATATATTTGTTTGGGTTTCCTCCAATGATTAAAGGACACCTGAACTGAGAGGGATATGGAGGCTGCCATATTTATTTACTTTTAAACAATACCAGTTGCCTGGCTGTCCTGCAGATCTTCTGCCTCTAATACATTTAACCATAGACCCTGAGCAAGCATGCAGATCAGAAACTTCTGACTGAAGTATGACTTAATCTAGTTGTAAGCTGCATGCTTTTCTCAGATACGTGATCCATATACTACTGCAAGCTGCAGCCAAACAGATCAGCAGAACGGCCAGGCAACTGGTTGTCTGATCAAAGTGCAGTTGATGTACAAAGCATGTATTTCTCATGTAAATTTGGATAATAAAACACACTAAAATTGATTTTGAGATTCATCAGACTTACCTTTTTTTTTTAAGTCTATGGAGAGGATGCCTAATGTCTGATACCTAATCCATTTCTGATTATATCATTTTACATTCACTATGCAAATTCAATTTAATAATTGGCAGGAAATCAGAGATGACCTGTAAGAGAAAATGTATGTATACCTGGGGCTTCCTCCAGCCCATGCGGGCTGATCAGTCCCTCAGTGTCATCCTCTGCTGCTTCTATCCTCAGCTATTAGTCCAGGTAAGTACCATAAGCAAGTCTGTGCTCAGTGCACGTGTGGCCTGGCCACGTGCGCCCATCTTATCACACTCCCGTGGCTGGGAGCGTTCTGCACCTGCTCAGTACTACTGTGCAAGCGCAGAACACTTCAAACCACGGGAGCGCAATGGGGGAGCATGCTCGGCCGGACTGAGCCTGCGCCAACTGCCGCCGACTAACTCACGTCCCGGGACGCATAGCGGACAATGGAGGCAGCGGAGGAGGGCGCCGAGGGACTGATCAGCCCGCAGGGGGCTGGAGGAAGCCCCAGGTATGTATACATTTTCTCTTGCAGGTGGTCTCTGGTACACTTTAAGATAGTCTCGATTTAGGCATCAATCTAAAAAAATAGTGTTTTTTTTTCATGGTTGATTAGTGTATGGCCAGCTTCATGGTTGGATAGGCGTGTAAAAGGAAGGTATGGGGTTATGGTGTGTTTATACAATGCAAATTTTCTGTAGTACAATACACTGTTTATCCATAAGTATTTCATTTATGTATATGTTTGAAACATTTTCAATAAAAACAATTGGAATTGGGTTATGGTGTGTACACACTTGAAAGATTAATGAAAGATCTTAGACCAATTTTACCACCTTCCATGTAGTATGAGAGCCATACCCTACACAGTCTATTCTATTGAGCTGAACTCCCCATCAGATAAAAATCTTTGCAAGATGCTGCACACAAATTGCTGTACACATGCAAAAGATCAGTATCTGCAAAAGATCTGTTCCTGCAAAAGATCCGTTCCTGCAAAATGCATTCATAGTGTATGATCTCTGCAGATCTCGTACACACCTTGTTTAACAGACATTCATCTGCAGATCTGACAATCATCTGCCGATCTGAAAATCCATCCTGGTGGATTTGATCTGCAGATGATTGTCTGTTGAACAAGGTGTGTATGTAGGGACGAATTTGTACTTTTTTGCCGCTTCCTGGCAAACTGCAAACCCCGTACCATATACACTCACTTTTATTGGTCCCAGCAATCAATATATTTGAAGATGCTTATTAACAATTTTAATGAACGATCAACCTTCTGATTGATTGGATGGGACAGTGTTAATGGTGCCAGTTGACTAAAAATAACCAATTTGTCAATCGTTTTATCAATCTGATTTGTGGATCGATTACATATGAAGTGATTGGAATGGTTATCATTTTTATTCCATTTATGGGTCAAATCAATGCTTTCTGCTCTTGTAGGTTGGAGCAGGGTGGAGGTTGGACTTGACGAGTGGCCAACAGTGATAATAAGTGACACTTCAGGTTACAGGCAATAAGCTGCTTAAATTTGGTGCCCCTTCATCCCCCGAGTCCCAGGCTCTTGTCCGATTGCTGCAGTTCACATGTTTGTCAACTTTACTGCATGAGTGTGCCAGCCCGCTGCTCACCCCTTGCTTCCTGGTGCCCTAGGCCGTGGCCTTTAGGCTCATACACACATCAGACTATAGTCTTTGGAAAATGAAAGATCACAGACCAATCTTACCACCCTTCATGTAGTATGAGAGCCATACCTTCCCAGTCTTTTCTATGGAGCTGAACTCCACATCAGAAAAAATCTTTGCAAGATGCTGCACACACAGATGCTGTACAGACACAAAAGATCAGTATCTGCAAAAGATCTGTTCCTGCCAAAGATCAGTTTCTGCAAATTGCATTCAAAGTCTATGAGATCTGCAGATCATCATACACACCTTGTTTAACTGACATTCATCTGCAGATCAGACAATCATCTGCAGATCTGAAAATCCATCCTGGTGGATCTGATATGCAGATGAATGTCTGTTAAACAAGGTGTGTATGATGATCTGCAGATATCATAGACTATGAATGCATTTTGCAGGAACAGATCTTTTGCAGGAACAGATCTATTGCAGATACTGATCTTTTGAATGTCTACAGCAGGGCTGCCCAATACGTCGATCACGATCTACCAGTAGATCGCGAAGGACTGCTGGGTAGATCGCGTCGGCATTTTAAAAAAGTACGCCAGACGCTGACTATGCAGCGCCAGCGTACCGTCTGATTGTGCTGCTTTGCTGCCCTATGCAGAGCAGCACAGAACACACAGCCAATAGGGAGAGGCTAAGGGAGCGCCGCGTCATGCCCACCTCCTTCCTCCCCAGCCCTCCCTCTTCCTCTTTGTCCGCCGCTCTCTTCATGTCGTCTGGAACCCCGTCGCTGACCCTGCATGCCTTGCAGCACAGACATCTGATTAGCGACAATCCATTCCGCAGTGGAGAGGAGCGGTGGGTAAGGACTTGTATACAGGAAGTGCTTTGCCTGTATACATGCCGTTACCCTCCGCTCTCCTCTCCACCGCTGGTCGCCCCTATCAGATGTCTCAGTGCTGCATGCTCCTCCGGGCATGCAGGATGAGTGAAGGGGGATGGAGGAGAGCGGCGGCTGGTGGAGGGAGAGGGCATCTATGTCTAACTATCTATATGGCAGGCACGTATGCCTAGCTATATATATGACTGGGACACCTATACCTAGCTATCTATATGTGGTGGTGGGGGGGACCTATGCCTAGCTATCTATGTGGGGGACACCTATGCCTAGCTATCTATGTGGGGGACCACCTATGTCTAGCTATTTATGTGGGGGACCACCTATGCCTAGCTATCTATGTGGGGGACACCTATGCCTAGCTATCTATGTGGGGGACACCTATGCCTAGCTATCTATGTGGGGGGCACCTATACCTAGCTATCTATATGTGGGGGCACCTATGCCTAGCTATCTATGTGGGGGACACCTATGCCTAGCTATCTATGTGGGGGAGACCTATGCCTAGCTATCTATGTGGGGGACACCTATGCCTAGCTATCTATGTGGGGGACACCTATGCCTAGCTATCTATGTGGGGGACACCTATACCTAGCTATCTATGTGGGGGACACCTATACCTAGCTATCTATGTGGGGGACACCTATGCCTAGCTATGTGGGGGACACCTATGCCTAGCTATCTATGTGGGGGACACCTATGCCTAGCTATCTATTTGAGGGACACCTATGCCTAGCTATCTATGTGAGGGACAACTATGCCTAGCTATCTATGTGGGGGACACCTATACCTAGCTATCTATGTGGGGGACACCTATACCTAGCTATCGATGTGGGGGACACCTATGCCTAGCTATCTATGTGTGGGAGACACCTATGCCTAGCTATCTTTGTGGGGGACACCTATGCCTAGCTATCTATGTGGGGGAGACCTATGCCTAGCTATCTATGTGGGGGACACCTATGCCTAGCTATCTATGTGGGGGACACCTATGCCTAGCTATGTGGGGGAGACCTATGCCTAGCTATCTATGTGGGGGACACCTATGCCTAGCTATCTATTTGAGGGACACCTATGCCTAGCTATCTATGTGAGGGACAACTATGCCTAGCTATCTATGTGGGGGACACCTATACCTAGCTATCTATGTGGGGGACACCTATGCCTAGCTATCTATTTGAGGGACACCTATGCCTAGCTATCTATGTGAGGGACAACTATGCCTAGCTATCTATGTGGGGGACACCTATACCTAGCTATCTATGTGGGGGACACCTATACCTAGCTATCGATGTGGGGGACACCTATGCCTAGCTATCTATGTGTGGGAGACACCTATGCCTAGCTATCTATGTGGGGGACACCTATACCTAGCTATCTATGTGGGGGACACCTATACCTAGCTATCGATGTGGGGGACACCTATGCCTAGCTATCTATGTGTGGGAGACACCTATGCCTAGCTATCTATGTGGGGGACCACCTATGCCTAGCTATCTATGTGGGGGACACCTATGCCTAGCTATCTATGTGGGGGACACCTATGCCTAGCTATCTATGTGGGGGACACCTATGCCTAGCTATCTATATGTGGGGGGCACCTATACATAGCTATCTATATGTGGGGGGCACCTATGCCTAGCTATCTATTTGGGGACACCTATGCCTAGCTATCTATGTGGGGGACACCTATGCCTAGCTATCTATATGTGGTGGGCACCTATACATAGCTATCTATATGTGGGGGGCAGTGCTGATCGTAATGGAAAAAGCTACGCTTACGGATCATTACGCGTAATTTTACGCTATTACGCATTACGAAATTACGCTTACGGCATAGACATTCAATTTCGGTACATGTCTGTAATTACGCATTGCCCTTACGCAATTACGCGTAAGAATACCGTAATTCAAGTTGTTACTTTATAGGCTTACGCGTAAATTCCTACTAGCAATTAATGCGTAAGGTCATGCTGCCAAGCGGAAAAGTTGACGCATGGATCAATGTTAGGTAGCCGCCGACTTTAAGGGTTAATAGCAAAGCCCCCTTAAGTGCTAAAAGCCTCAAATTTGGAGAATATATTAAGGAGATCAGAAGGAATAAGAGGGAAAAAATTTTTTTCAAAAAGACCTTATAGTTTTTGAGAAAATCGATGTTAAAGTTTCAAAGGAAAAATAGATACATTTAAAAACCCGCCGACTTTAACGGTTAATAGCAAAGCCTGCTTAAAATTTAGAAACACCAAATTTACAGGGTATATTAAGGGGATCAGTGGGAATAAGAGGAAAAAATTTTTTTTCAAAAAGACCTTATAGTTTTTGAGAAAATCGATTTTTAAGTTTCAAGGGCAAAAATGTCTTTTAAATGCGGAAAATGTCAGGTTTTTTTTGCACAGGTAACAATAGTGTTTTATTTTCATAGATTCCCCCAAGTGGGAAGAGTTTTACTTACTTCGTTCTGAGTGTGGGAAATATTAAAAAAAAACGACGTGGGGTCCCCCCTCCCAGACCTCTTTAACCCCTTGTCCCCCATGCAGACTGGGATAGCCAGAATGCGGAGCACCGGCCGCGTGGGGCTCCGCACCCTGACTATACCAGCCCGCATGGTCCATGGATTGGGGGGTCTCGGAAGGGGAGGGGCAGCCAAGCTTTCCCCTCCCCCTCCGAGCCCTTGTCCAATCCAAGGACAAGGGGCTCTTCTCCACCTCCGATGGGCGGTGGAGGTGGAGGCCGCGATTTCCTGGGGGGGAGGTTCATGGTGGCATCTGGGAGTCCCCTTTAAAAAGGGGTCCCCCAGATGCCCACCCCCCCCTCCCAGGAGAAATGAGTATAGAGGTACTTGTACCCCTTACCCATTTCCTTTAAGAGTTAAAAGTAAATAAACACACAGACACTTTGAAAAAGTATTTTAATTGAACAAAAAACATAACCACGAAAAAAGTCCTTTAATATTCTTAATTAACCATTAATACTTACCTGTCCCTTTAAAAGCCAGTTCCCACGCAATATCCTCGGAAATATACTAATCAGTTACAATGTAACAAAGCTATTACAATGTAACAACTTTGTTACTTTGTAACACCACCGCACCCGACGTCACTCGCCGCCACCGCCGCGTCTGCGCTGACCCGACAGAGCTCTGAGCTATATAGCTCAGAGCTCCCTAAGCATCTTTGTATTTGGGCTCCAAGGAGCCCCATTGGTCCTTAGCAGACCAATGGGGTTCCTTTAAATCAGAAGGAACCCCATTGGTCTGCTAAGGACCAATGGGGCTCCTTGGAGCCCAAATACAAAGATGCTAAGAGAGCTCTGAGCTATATAGCTCAGAGCTCTGTCGGGTCCGTGCGGGACGCTAAGTCCCCGCCGCCTCCCGCTGTCCTCCCCGCCTCTTCCACATGTCACCCACATGTCACCCACATGTGGGTGACATGTGGGTGACAGATGTGGGCGGGGCTGACAGTGGGAGGCGGCGGGGACTTAGCGTCCCGCACTGACCCGACAGAGCTCTGAGCTATATAGCTCAGAGCTCTCTTAGCATCTTTGTATTTGGGCTCCAAGGAGCCCCATTGGTCCTTAGCAGACCAATGGGGTTCCTTCTGATTTAAAGGAACCCCATTGGTCTGCTAAGGACCAATGGGGCTCCTTGGAGCCCAAATACAATGATGCTTAGGGAGCTCTGAGCTATATAGCTCAGAGCTCTGTCGGGTCAGCGCAGACGCGGCGGTGGCGGCGAGTGACGTCGGGTGCGGTGGTGTTACAAAGTAACAAAGTTGTTACATTGTAATAGCTTTGTTACATTGTAACTGATTAGTATATTTCCGAGGATATTGCGTGGGAACTGGCTTTTAAAGGGACAGGTAAGTATTAATGGTTAATTAAGAATATTAAAGGACTTTTTTCGTGGTTATGTTTTTTGTTCAATTAAAATACTTTTTCAAAGTGTCTGTGTGTTTATTTACTTTTAACTCTTAAAGGAAATGGGTAAGGGGTACAAGTACCTCTATACTCATTTCTCCTGGGAGGGGGGGTGGGCATCTGGGGGACCCCTTTTTAAAGGGGACTCCCAGATGCCACCATGAACCTCCCCCCCAGGAAATCGCGGCCTCCACCTCCACCGCCCATCGGAGGTGGAGAAGAGCCCCTTGTCCTTGGATTGGACAAGGGCTCGGAGGGGGAGGGGAAAGCTTGGCTGCCCCTCCCCTTCCGAGACCCCCCAATCCATGGACCATGCGGGCTGGTATAGTCAGGGTGCGGAGCCCCACGCGGCCGGTGCTCCGCATTCTGGCTATCCCAGTCTGCATGGGGGACAAGGGGTTAAAGAGGTCTGGGAGGGGGGACCCCACGTCGTTTTTTTTTTAATATTTCCCACACTCAGAACGAAGTAAGTAAAACTCTTCCCACTTGGGGGAATCTATGAAAATAAAACACTATTGTTACCTGTGCAAAAAAAAACTGACATTTTCCGCATTTAAAAGACGTTTTTGCCCTTGAAACTTAAAAATCGATTTTCTCAAAAACTATAAGGTCTTTTTGAAAAAATTTTTTTTCCTCTTATTCCCACTGATCCCCTTAATATACCCTGTAAATTTGGTGTTTCTAAATTTTAAGCAGGCTTTGCTATTAACCGTTAAAGTCGGCGGGTTTTTAAATGTATCTATTTTTCCTTTGAAACTTTAACATCGATTTTCTCAAAAACTATAAAGTCTTTTTGAAAAAAAAATTTTTCCTCTTATTCCTTCTGATCTCCTTAATATATTCTCCAAATTTGAGGCTCTTAGCACTTAAGGGGGCTTTGCTATTAACCCTTAAAGTCGGCGGCTTTTTTATATTATACGGGAGCGTAATATTACGCGATTACGGCAGACTGTGTAATTTCAATGGGAGTTTACTGTCTTACGCGTAATTTGTTACGCGTAAAACGTAACCCACGGTCTACGCGTAATTAATTACGCGTAATACCGTAACCTTACACGTAACGCTTACGGTGCATTTGTAGTGAATTACGATGCGTAATTACGCTAATGCGTAATTTCGGCCCAGCACTGGTGGGGGGTACCTATGCCTATCTATAGGGGGGCACCTATGCCTAGCTATCTATATTGGGGGCACCTATGCCTAGCTATCTATATTGGGGGACCTATGCCTAGCTATCTATACGGGGGCACCTATGCCTAGCTATCTATACGGGGCACCTATGCGTAGCTACTTATATTAAGGGCAGCTATACCTGGCTATTTTAAATGTTGGTAGATCTCTTGAGCTCGGGAAGTTTAAAAGTAGCTCGCGAGTCAAAAAAGTGTGGGCACCCCTGGTCTACAGCATCTTTGTGTGCAGCATCTTGCAAAGATTTCTGTCTGATGGGGAGTTCAGTTCCATAGAATAGACTGTGTAGAGTATGGCTCTCATACTACATGGAAGGGGGTAAAATTGGTCTGTGATCTTTCATTTTCAAAAGACTATGGTCTGATGTGTGTATGAGCCTTTTGTGGCCTTGCCTGAAATCCGGCCATGTGTGTATGAGATCTGCAGATATCATAGACTATGAATGCATTTTGCAGGAACAGATCTTTTGCAGGAACAGATCTTTTGCAGATACTGATGTTTTGAATGTGTGCAGCATCTGTGTGTGCAGCATCTTGCAAAGATTTCTATCTGATGGGGAGTTCAGCTCCATAGAATAGACTGTAGAGTATGGCTCTCATACTACATGGAAGGTGGTAAAATTGGTCTAAGATCTTTCATTAATCTTTCAAGTGTGTACACACCATTAGGGATAGGGTACATTTTGGGATTAGGATATGGTAGGATATTTGAAGGATTTTTGCAGAGCTGATATCTGGCAACCAGTTTATAGGATGAATATTTGCAGTCTTTCCCACAAATGCCTCTTACAATAAACTGGACAGAATGTTCTCTCTGCCATAGAAATGTGAATATCCTAAGCATTACACTAAATACGGTACAGGGAATATACTTCTATATATCACCCCGAAAGTGGGATATTTATTTATTTTTCTTTTCTTTTTATATTATGAAAATAGTTTTATTATGGGCATAGTGCCAGAAGCCATTACAGTGATGGTTCCTGGATGTTACATATTTATTTTGCCTTGAAGTATGTGGTGTTGAAGTGAAGTCCTCCCCTAGATCAACATGTTTGAAAAGACAAATGTGGTAGAACATGACTGAAGAGTGAATGTGAGACACACTGTGAATAACGGATTGTAGATAGAATAATATTCATGTCTGTCAGGACGTGTAGAAATAAGTGTGTACTCTGTTGCCTCTAAGTGGACAAACCATGAATTGCAGCAAGATGTGTGTTTTATTTCAAAGTCTCAGGCTGCCCCAACATTCTGAGCAGTACACTTTTTACATCTGATATCAGTATAAGACTTTAAGATTTTAAGACTAGCTGAAAACTGCAGAAATTTATGTCAAAAAACCTTCTAGACTACACTCCCCAAGAAAAGAATTAACAGCTGTGTCACAACATACAGCAGGTAGGATGTACAGTAGGCTACCATTGCATGGTGAAAGCACATTTCAGAGGCATAACTAGAGGGGAGCAGCAGGGAGGCCAGAGCTTTGGGGGGCCCCCAGGGCCGGATTTACCATAAAGCACTGTAGGGATGTGCCTACAGCGCTTGATGATGGAAAGGTGGCTCTGTGCCTCCCTCCCTGATAAGAGTGTAAATGAGTCGTTAATCACCCAGTTCTCAGCATTCCACTGACAGGATCTCCCTTCAGTCAGGGGGGCACCTTTAGCTACTTAACCTCCTTAGCGGTAACCCCGTGTGTGTATTTTTCATACCGCCAAGGGGGTTAATACTAAGCAGTGGCGGACATACGGCCGTGCAGGCTGTGCCGCCGCACGAGGGCCCCTGAAGTTCCGCTGCTTCAGGGGCCCATTAAGTACTGCAGGTTTTTTTTTTAATTTTACCTTTTATTTTTTTTAACCTGGAGGGCCCCGACTCCTGTCCTCCCCCCTCACCTCGGCCCCCCCCCCCCCATCCCCTCATGTGTCGGGATGGGCTCTCCCGCCGGCCGCCGCACATACCGGGAGGGGGGCCCCGAGGTGAGTGAGAGAGGATAGGAGTCGGGCCCCCCACCCGGATAGCTACCCACCCGGCTACCTTACCCACCCACCCGGCTACCTTACCCACCCGGCTACCTACCCGGCTACCTAACCACCCTGCCGGCTACCTACTCACCCACCCACCCACCCGGATACCTACACACCCACCCGGCTACCTACCTACCCACCCGGCTACCTAACCACCCACCCGGCTACCTACCTACCCACCCGGCTACCTAACCACCCACCCGGCTACCTTACCCACCCAGCTACCTACCCCGCTACCTAACCACCCTGCCGGCTACCAGCCACCCACCCGGCTACCTACCCACCCACCCGGCTACCTACCCACCCGGATACCTACCCACCCGGCTACCTACCTACCCACCCGGCTACCTAGCTACCCACCCTGCTACCTAACCACCCTGCCGGCTACCTACCTACCCGGCTACCTACCCACCCACCCGGCTACCTACCCACCCGGATACCTACACACCCACCCGGCTACCTACCCGGCTACCTACCCACCCACCCGGCTACCTACCCCGCTACCTAACCACCCACCTGGCTACCTACCTGGCTACCTAACCACCCTGCCGGCTACCTACCCACCCACCCAGCTACCTACCCACCCGGCTACCTACCTACCCACCCAGCTACCTACCCACCCGGCTACCTACCCACCCGGATACCTACACACCCACCCGGCTACCTACTCACCCACCCGGATACCTAACCACCCACCCGGCTACCTAACCGGCTACCTAACCACCCACCCGGCTACCTACCCACCCGGCTACCCACCCACCCGGCTACCCAACCACCCACCCGGCTACCCAACCACCCACCCGACTACCCAACCACCCACCCGGCTACCTAACCACCCACCCGGCTACCTACCCGGCTACCTAACCACCCACTCGGCTACCTACCCGGCTACCTAACCACCCACCCGGCTACCTACCCGGCTACCTAACCACCCACCCGGCTACCTACCCACCCACCCGGCTACCTACCTACCTACCAACCCGGCTACCTACCAACCCACCAGGCTACCTACCTAAAGACCCACCAGGCTACCTACCCACCCACCCAGCTACCTAACCACCCACCTACCCACCCACCAGACTACCTACCCACCCGTCTACCCAGCCACCCACCAGGCTACCCACCCACCCGGCTACCCAGCCACCCACCAGGCTACTTACCCACCCGGCTAAGGGCTACCTACCTACCCACCCGGCTGCCTACCTACCTACCCACCAGGCTACCTATCCACCCAACCACCCATGGGAGCTGCGCGCCGGATGGAGGCTGGGACAGGTCGTCTGCTGCTGCAGGTGAGTAAATGTTTTTTATTATTATTTATTTTAGCAGGTGTATGTTCTGGGCAGGTCTGCCACATGATTGTGTGTATGTTCTGGGCAGGTCTGCCACATGGTTGCATGTATGTTCTGGGCAAATTTGCTACATGATTGCACGTATTTTTTGGCCATATCTGCTGACATGATTGCACGTATTTTCTGGGCATATCTGCCTACATGATTGCACGTATTTTCTGGGCATATCTGCCGACATCATAGCACGTATTTTCTGGGCATATCTGCCGACATCATTGCACGTATTTTCTGGGCATATCTGCCGACATCATTGCACGTATTTTCTGGGCATATCTGCCGACATCATTGCACGTATTTTCTGGGCATATCTGCCGACATCATTGCACGTATTTTCTGGGCATATCTGCCGACATGATTGAATGTATTTTCTGGGCAAATCTGCCGACATGATTGAATGTATTTTCTGGGCAAATCTGCTCACATTATGTGTATTTTCTTGAGAAAACCTGCACAATTATGTGAATTTTCTGGGGAAAGGGTCACCAAGACCTGGGCCCACTGTCTTTTGCGTTGCACTTTTTAAGGGAACCTGAGGTGAGAATAATATTGAGGCTGCCATATTTCTCTCCTTTTAAGCAATACCAGTTGCCTGGTTGCCGTTCTGGTCCTCTGCCTCTTATTCTTTCAACCATAGACCCTGAACAAGCATGCAGCAGGTCAGGGGTTTCTGACAATATTGTCAGAACTGAGAAGATTAAGCTGCATGCTTGTTGGTGGTGTAATTCAGTTTATTACTGCAGCCAAATAGATCAGCAGGGCCGCCAGGCAACTAGTATTGTTTAAAAGGAAATAAATATGGCAGCCTCCATATCACTCTCACCCTGGGATCACTTTAAATTACAGTTAGCTCCGCCCTTATCCGGTCATTACCACGCCCATTTTTTGCCGCGGCGCTATGCGCCGCAGGTTCCATCCACACCCATTTAGATTATAGCCATGCCCACTTTTTGCCACGGCGCGCTTCGCGCGCCGCAGGTCAGGGGGGCCCACAATTGATATTTTGCACAGGGGCCCACTGCTGCCTGTGTCCGCCACTGATACTAAGGATCCTCTAGCTAGCTAATTCTTGAGGGCACCTGTAGCTACTTAATATTCAGTGTACTTCTAGCTACCTAATACTTAGGGACACCTCTAGCTACTTAATATTCCGGGTACTTCTGGCTACCTAACACTGAGGGGCACCTGTAGCTGCGTACGTTAAAAAAGGGCGTCGGGAAAAAAGGGCGCAGGGTTTTAAACGATAAGCATGAATAACATTTAAAAAGAATTGTGCTATATTTCGTTCAAAAATAATGTTTTATAAAGTTATAAATCATTAAATAATGTGTATGAAATCGGCAATTGTAAAAACGTTAATCTCCCTGTTTAAAAAGTGAAATGTATAATAACGTTTTATAAAAGATTAATAAGAATTTTACTAAAACTATACCTAACCGTACTCACACAGAACCCTCCCTGTACCTACCCCTAACCCCTAGACCCCCCTGGTGGTGCCTAAACCTAAGACCCCCCTGGTGGTGCCTAAACCTAAGACCCCCCTGGTGGTGCCTAAACCTAAGACCCCCTGGTGGTGCTTAAACCTAAGACCCCCCAGGTGGTGCCTAACCCTAAGACCCCCCTGGTGGTGCCTAACCCCTAGACCCCCCTGGTGGTGCCTAAACCTAAGACCCCCCTGGTGGTGCCTAAACCTAAGACCCCCCTGTGATAAGCATTAATAACGTTTTAAAAAAATATTGTGCTGTTTTTCGTTTAAAAATAATGTTTTAAAAAAATATAAATCATTAAATAATGTGTAATCATGAGAAGTAGTTATAAAACATTAAAAGTCTCCGGGCGCCGCTTGTAAAACGTTATTTTTCTCCGGCGCCCATTAAACGATATTTATTATGGGAGTGAATGGCAGCGCCCTTTTTGTCCACCTGCCTCATGCGCCCAAATTTCCTGCCTCCCCTGTAGTTACCTATGACAGGCAAGGGAAGTAAGGGAGAAGTGACAGCTGGTTCAGCCAGCACACTTGCGATGCAGTTCATGGAGTGGCAAGTCTCAGGTACCAGGACATCTGTACCTATAGGCTCCTGTGATGTAAATCCAGGCCTGGGGACCCCAACTACTAACCTTTCCTTTGCTCTGATACAGGGGACCACCAAGCCCGGATTTACATCACAGGAGCCTATAGGCACAGATGTCCCGGCATCTTAGACTTCACCCTCCATGAACCGAAAAACTCCGTCATCAGTCTCCCAGCAGCGATCACCGCTAGGAGACTGTTAGACGGCGAAACCGCTGTCTATTTACAGTGTACAGCACTGCGATCTGTGGCAGGAGATCCTGAGAGGCAGGAGAGCGATCGGCTCCCATTTATTTATTTATTTATTTATTGTATTTATAAAGCGCCAACATATTACGCAGCGCTGACATAGGCTGTCTATGAGAGCCGATCGATAGGATTGCCTGGCTGGGAAGAGAGGGCGGAGTTTTAAAAAATTAAATAAATAGTAAAATTTATTATTAAAAAAAAGTAAATAAATATTTGAAAAAAAATAAATAAACATCCCTGCAGGGATCACAGCCCACCAACAGAAAGCTCTATTGGTGGGCAGAAAAGAAGGGGAGGGGGGGGAAATCACTTGTGTGCTGAATTGTATGGCTCTGCAGCGAGGCCTTAAAGCTGCAGTGGCCTAAATAGCAAAAAATAGCCTGGTCACTAGGGGAGTGTAAGCCTGCAGTCCTCAAGACCATATCCCAGTTTTATTTTTTCATCTTACCCAGTCCCTTGCAAGATAAAACAGAGCATACGATTTCCTGATCTTTCCAACATTTGTTAATTTGGAATGACAGGTCCAGTATCAGACCCTATGGGCTCTGCCCTTACAAGTTTTGTCCAGGAAGTCCTGATATAGGACAGTATGGTGGTGTAGTCGTTAGTACTCTCGCCTTGCAGTGCTGAGTCTGCAGTTTGAATTATGTGGTATGTTCTCCCTGTGTCTATGTGGGTTTTCTCTGCGCACTCCGGTTTTCTTCCCACATCCCAAAAACATACAGATAAGTTAATTGGCTTTCCCCTAAAATTGGCCCTAGACTACGATACATACACTACGCAATACATACGTTGACAAATTATTCTGGTAGGGATTCGATTGTGAGACCCTCTGAAGGACAGTTAAAGGAAACCTGTTATATGTTAAAAATGTTTTTTTAAAAAAAGCATTTCACTTACCTGGGGCTTCTGCCAGCCATCCTGTGCCCACAGCATTTCCAGGCTACCTACCCACCCGCCTACCCAGCCACCCACCAGGCTACCCACCCACCCGGCTACCCAGCCACCCACCAGGCTACTTACCCACCCGGCTAAGGGCTACCTACCTACCCACCCGGCTGCCTACCTACCTACCCACCAGGCTACCTATCCACCCAACCACCCATGGGAGCTGCGCGCCGGATGGAGGCTGGGACAGGAGGTCTGCTGCTGCAGGTGAGTAAATGGTTTTTTTATTATTTATTTTAGCAGGTGTATGTTCTGGGCAGGTCTGCCACATGATTGTGTGTATGTTCTGGGCAGGTCTGCCACATGGTTGCATGTATGTTCTGGGCAAATTTGCTACATGATTGCATGTGTTTTCTGGGCAAATCTGCCGACATGATTGCACGTATTTTCTGGGCAAATCTGCTGACATGATTGCACGTATTTTCTGGGCATATCTGCCGACATGATTGCACGTATTTTTTGGCCATATCTGCTGACATGATTGCACGTATTTTCTGGGCATATCTGCCTACATGATTGCACGTATTTTCTGGGCATATCTGCCGACATCATAGCACGTATTTTCTGGGCATATCTGCCGACATCATTGCACGTATTTTCTGGGCATATCTGCCGACATCATTGCACGTATTTTCTGGGCATATCTGCCGACATCATTGCACGTATTTTCTGGGCATATCTGCCGACATCATTGCACGTATTTTCTGGGCATATCTGCCGACATCATTGCACGTATTTTCTGGGCATATCTGCCGACATGATTGCACGTATTTTCTGGGCATATCTGCCGACATGATTGAATGTATTTTCTGGGCAAATCAGCCGACATGATTGAATGTATTTTCTGGGCAAATCTGCTCACATTATGTGTATTTTCTTGAGAAAACCTGCACAATTATGTGAATTTTCTGGGGAAAGGGTCACCAAAACTTGGGCCCACTGTCTTTTGCGTTGCACTTTTCAAGGGAACCTGAGGTGAGAATAATATTGAGGCTGCCATATTTCTCTCCTTTTAAGCAATACCAGTTGCCTGGTTGCCGTTCTGGTCCTCTGCCTCTTATTCTTTCAACCATAGACCCTGAACAAGCATGCAGCAGGTCAGGGGTTTCTGACAATATTGTCAGAACTGAGAAGATTAAGCTGCATGCTTGTTGGTGGTGTAATTCAGTTTATTACTGCAGCCAAATAGATCAGCAGGGCCGCCAGGCAACTAGTATTGTTTTAAAGGAAATAAATATGGCAGCCTCCATATCACTCTCACCCACAGCCCACAGCATTTCCAAACAATCCTCCGGTTCCCCGGGGCAGGTCACTTTCATTTTCTTCATTTGCGTAGGACAGAAGCCCCAGGTAAGTGAAACACTTTTTTTTAACATACTTCAGGTCCGCTTTAAGTGACCCTGTACAGCGTTGCAGAAGATATTGAAATAAATAGAAACATAAAAAATAAACAGAATAATTCAACAAACAGCAGCCCATACTGTATCAATAAACACTGGTCTCAAATATGAAAATGTTTACCTCTCAAAATATACAATGTGAATTACTCCGGGAAACCAGACTTTTAACTTTTTGATCTGTAGTGGAAATTTGGCAGCTAGAATTTGGTTATTGCTACACACAACAAATTCATCTTCTGAAAAGTAATCTCTAAATTTGTATTTGTGCATTTCCAATTCCAAATGCTGATGTTAAGGATTAAAGAAAGGATAATGTGGATATAAAATGAAATTGGATTGAGATTATGAATTCCTCATGAGTTGTATGAGGTGTAAAATGCGTGGCTAGCAATGTTAGGTGCAGAACTGGATGTGCAGTGGTGGGTGTCATTGGAGATGTGGGTAGATCACTGAAGGTGTGAAGCATAGTTGAGCATGACTGTATTTGTGATGGTAGGTAGCTATGAGTGTGTCACTGGGTGTGTGGGGTGAGATTTGGATTTATTGTGCTGGTTGTTCTAGAGGTGTGGTGGGGGACATACTGTACATGAATGTGGTGTGGTAGTTGTCTGTAGAAGTGCGAGTGAATCACTGGAGGTGGGGTGGGACATGACTTGGGGTGTGGTGTGGGCTAGACTGGATTTGCAGTGTGGTGGGTATCAGTGGACTTGGGAGTGACTAGAGGCATTGTGGGATCATCACTAGAGGCATGATGTGGTCATCACTGGGGGTATGATGGGGATTATCAAGGGAGGCATAATGTGGTCATCACTGGGGGTATGATGGGGATTATCAAGGGAGGCATGGTGGGTTCATCACTGAAGACATGGTGGGGGTCACATGTAGAGGCATGGATGGGGCATCACTGGAGCCATGGTGGAGTAATAACTGGAGGCATGGTGGTGTCATCACTGGAGGCATCGTGGGGCCATCATTGCAGGCATGGCGGGGTCATCACTGGAGGCATGGCAGGGTCATTACTAGAGGCATATTGGGGTTATCACTAGAGGCATGTCAGGGTCATCACTCAAAGTATGGTGAGGTCATCACTGGAGGTATGGTGGGATCATAACTGGAGGTATGGTGGGGTAATCACTGAAGGCATGATGGAGGTCATCACTGGAGGAGGCATGGTGTGATCATCACTGGAGGCATGGTGTGATCATTACTGGAGGCATGATGGGGTTATCACTGGAGGCATGGTGGGGTCCTCACTGGAGGTATGGTGGGGTTTGGATATTACTAGGTGAGAAATGTCTAGCCCAGATTGTATCATGGGGAAAAGGTGTTCCTTTTTCTCATCTCAGGAAACTGGTATGTTTGGGACGAGTGAGAGTAATCAATAGAGATACTACTAATTGTTGCTTACCCGTAAATGCCATGCAGATTATATGCAGCGTGGAATTGGGCTAGTCAAAGAAAGTACAATTAACTGTCCCAGTTCCAAGCTGCAAACAATTTACATGAAATTAGCATGCAAGCACGAAAAGCCCCCTCACTGACCATCTATAGTAATCCCAGCCTCGGCTACGTGAGGTGGTGATTTATGTGCACATCCACCCCGGATGAAATGTTGGTGGGACTGGCTTGGAAAACACTGATCGGTTCTACAAAGCCAGTCATCATCACTAAGTGCAGAAATGGCCCTGGAGACTTCCTGACCACTAACTGGAAAGGCCTTGAGGATGGAAACATCATTCCAATTGTTATTTTTCAATTGATTTGTTTTCTAACCAAAAGCTGACAACCTGTTGCTTTTATTACTTTTTCCACATCCTGCATTTTTATACAACTATAGTTCAGCACAGTCATTGTCTGTCTTTTTTGTTTCTTTTAAACGAAATGAAGAGAGGTAAAACAAAACAAAAAAAACAGGCCGTTACTGACGACAGCCGTAAAGAGTGCGCAGATTAAACATATTTTCCCTGAAACTGTATTTCCAGTTTTCCCTACCAATTAAATATCTTAAGTAATTAAGGATTAATTAAGGCTAAAGCGTGTTTCATCTTATAAATACAGAGCTTTATGGCTAGGTGATAAGCATTTGATTAACATGATCGCTGCTTTCGCATGCTGAGATTTTACAATCTCTTAGCCAGGCTTTCCATTTCACTAGAGGCGGGCCATTATCAGGCGTCGTTAAAGAGCAATTAGATGAAAATTAAGATGAGAACAAGTATTGATTAGGTCATTAAGAATGGGGGAGACTGCACTGTCAATAAGAATTACTGCTGTTAACCCCATTATGAGCAAGGTTAAAGCCTGCGGTTGGTACTTCTCATTAAAATCCCAATGATTTATTGATCTCCCACTTACTGGCCTCCTCTCATTTAAAAAAAAGAAAAGTGTTTATATGTTATTTCTTTAAAGTGTCACAGATGGTAGACACTTCATCATTTAACCCCACTAGGCTGCTCTCTAAGTGTTTAACTGTCTCAGCTCTCACCTGCATACCAATACATTGCAGGCTGCCTCCCTCCGCCGTAGATCTATTGCCCTCATTAAGTGTTCTCTTGCAGTGCATTGTGGGATGGTTGCTGGCAGATGCTTATATCTACTAGTAATGCTATACGTCAGTGCTGGTCGTAATGGAGAAAGCTACGCTTACGGATCATTACGCGTAATTTTATGCTATTACGCATTACGAAATTACGCTTACGGCATAGACAGTCATTTTCGGTACATGTCAATAATTACGCATAGCACTTACGCAATTACGCGTAAGTATACCGTAATTCAGGTTATTACGTTATAGGTTTACGCGTAAAATCCTACTAGCAATTAATGCGTAAGGTCATGCTGCCAAGCGGAAAAGTTGACGCATGGATCAATGTTAGGTAGCCGCCGAATTTAAGGGTTAATAGCAAAGCCCCCTTAAGTGCTAAGAGCCTCAAATTTGGAGAATATATTAAGGAGATCAGAAGGAATAAGAGGAAAAAAATTTTTTTCAAAAAGACCTTATAGTTTTTGAGAAAATCGATGTTAAAGTTTCAAAGGAAAAATATATACATTTAAAAACCCGCCGACTTTAACGGTTAATAGCAAAGCCTGCTTAAAATTTAGGAACACCAAATTCACAGGGTATATTAAGGGGATCAGTGGGAATAAGAGGGAAAAAAATTTTTTCAAGAAGACCTTATAGTTTTTGAGAAAATCGATTTTTAAGTTTCAAGGGCGAAAATGTCTTTTAAATGCGGAAAATGTCCGTTTTTTTTGCACAGGTAACAATAGTGTTTTATTTTCATAGATTCCCCCAAGTGGGAAGAGTTTTACTTACTTCGTTCTGAGTGTGGGAAATATAAAAAAAAACGACGTGGGGTCCCCCCTCCCAGACCTCTTTAACCCCTTGTCCCCCATGCAGACTGGGATAGCCAGAATGCGGAGCACCGGCCGCGTGGGGCTCCGCACCCTGACTATACCAGCCCGCATGGTCCATGGATTGGGGGGTCTCGGAAGGGGAGGGGCAGCCAAGCTTTCCCCTCCCCCTCCGAGCCCTCGTCCAATCCAAGGACAAGGGGCTCTTTTCCACCTCCGATGGGCGGTGGAGGTGGAGGCCGCGATTTCCTGGGGAGGGGTTCATGGTGGCATCTGGGAGTCCCCTTTAAAAAGGGGTCCCCCAGATGCCCACCCCCCTCCCAGGAGAAATGAGTATAGAGGTACTTGTAGTACCCCTTACCCATTTCCTTTAAGAGTTAAAAGTAAATAAACACACAAACACATAGAAAAAGTATTTTAATTGAACAAAAAACATAACCACGAAAAAAGTCCTTTAATATTCTTAATTAACCATTAATACTTACCTGTCCCTTTAAAAGCCAGTTCCCACGCAATATCCTCGGAAATATACTAATCAGTTACAATGTAACAAAGTTATTACAATGTAACAACTTTGTTACTTTGTAACACCACCGCACCCGACGTCACTCGCCGCTCACCCGCCGGCCGCCGCATACACGCTAGTCCCCGCTGGCTCCCGCCGTCCACTCCGCCCACACCTGTCACTCATATACATGCTGGCACCCATGGGTGCCAGCATGTATATAGGTGACATGTGGGAGAGGCGGGGAGGGCAGCGGAGCCGGCGGGGACTTAGCGTCCCTTCACCCGACAGAGCTCTGAGCTATATTAGCTCAGAGCTCTCGAAAGCATCTTTGTATTTGGGCTCCAAGGAGCCCCATTGGTCCTTAGCAGACCAATGGGGTTCCTTCAAATCAGAAGGAACCCCATTGGTCTGCTAAGGACCAATGGGGCTCCTTGGAGCCCAAATACAAAGATGCTTAGAGAGCTCTGAGCTATAGCTCAGAGCTCTGTCGGGTCCTGCAGCACAGACGCGGTGGCGGCAGCGGCGGTGAGTGACGTCGGGTGCGGCGTAGTTACAATGTAACAAAGTTGTTACATTGTAATAACTTTGTTACATTGTAACTGATTAGTATATTTCCGAGGATATTGCGTGGGAACTGGCTTTTAAAGGGACAGGTAAGTATTAATGGTTAATTAAGAATATTAAAGGACTTTTTTCGTGGTTATGTTTTTTGTTCAATTAAAATACTTTTTCTATGTGTTTGTGTGTTTATTTACTTTTAACTCTTAAAGGAAATGGGTAAGGGGTACTACAAGTACCTCTATACTCATTTCTCCTGGGAGGGGGGTGGGCATCTGGGGGACCCCTTTTTAAAGGGGACTCCCAGATGCCACCATGAACCCCTCCCCAGGAAATCGCGGCCTCCACCTCCACCGCCCATCGGAGGTGGAAAAGAGCCCCTTGTCCTTGGATTGGACAAGGGCTCGGAGGGGGAGGGGAAAGCTTGGCTGCCCCTCCCCTTCCGAGACCCCCCAATCCATGGACCATGCGGGCTGGTATAGTCAGGGTGCGGAGCCCCACGCGGCCGGTGCTCCGCATTCTGGCTATCCCAGTCTGCATGGGGGACAAGGGGTTAAAGAGGTCTGGGAGGGGGGACCCCACGTCGTTTTTTTTTTATATTTCCCACACTCAGAACGAAGTAAGTAAAACTCTTCCCACTTGGGGGAATCTATGAAAATAAAACACTATTGTTACCTGTGCAAAAAAAACTGACATTTTCCGCATTTAAAAGACATTTTCGCCCTTGAAACTTAAAAATTGATTTTCTCAAAAACTATAAGGTCTTTTTGAAAAAAAAAATGTTTCCTCTTATTCCCACTGATCCCCTTAATATATCCTGTGAATTTGGTGTTCCTAAATTTTAAGCAGGCTTTGCTATTAACCGTTAAAGTCGGCGGGTTTTTAAATGTATATATTTTTCCTTTGAAACTTTAACATCGATTTCTCAAAAACTATAAGGTCTTTTTGAAAAAAAATGTTTTCCTCTTATTCCTTCTGATCTCCTTAATATATTCTCCAAATTTGAGGCTCTTAGCACTTAAGGGGGCTTTGCTATTAACCCTTAAAGTCGGCGGCTTTTTTATATTATACGGGAGCGTAATATTACGCGATTACGGCAGACTGTGTAATTTCAATGGGAATTTACTGTCTTACGCGTAATTTGTTACGCGTAAAACGTAACCCTACGGTCTACGCGTAATTAATTACGCGTAATACCGTAACCTTACACGTAACGCTTACGGTGCATTTGTAGTGAATTACGATGCGTAATTACGCTAATGCGTAATTTCGGCCCAGCACTGCTATACGTTGCATTACATGCCCGAGTCGTGTTTACAACTGCGCCCTGATTTCAGTAGATAATAATGCAGAACTGTCTTATATTAAAATATAGTAATAATAATATAATAATAATCCGAACATTTATATAGCACTTTTCTCCTATCGGACTCAAAGCGCTCAAGAGCTGCAGCCACTGGGACGCGCTCAAGAGGCCACCCTGCAGTGTTAGGGAGTCTTGCCTTGAACTCCTTACTGAATAGGTACTGACCCTAGCCAGGATTCGAACCCTGGTCTCCCATGTCAAAGGCAGTGCCCTTAACAAGTACACTATTCAGTCACATAGTGTACTGTATACATTTTTATGCACATCTGCCCCCCTCGACAGGTTAAATAACATACACCTGAAGATATAGATGATGCCCACATCCCTCTCTGCAGACCCAAAATGTTGGCTATGTTGATCGTGTCCCTGTGCCAAATTAGCTCAGTGGGAAAGTCCTACATTTCCTATTCAGCCTTGTGGCCAGCTCTTTTACTTGACCTATTTGGGATTTTGAGGCAGATGAAGGGGAGGAAAAGCCAGATCAGATTCATCTCTCTGCTCAGGTGGTATACAGTAGGTAAACAAGAGTATGCACTCTCTTGTTAAATATAGAAGGGGGGGGGGTGGCTTGCTCTTTCTGCAGCAATGCAAGTCATAAACTGGTTTCAGAGATTATACCATGTCTAGTGATGGCACAAACTGTTTGTAGGCGAACAACGGCAAACGTTACATGGTGTTCGAGTTCGCCACTTACTTTAACATAGGGAAGAACTTTGTGAATGTTCACAAAGTTCACAGACATTACTGGGCTGACAGCTCCATATCGAGGTAACCAGGAGGATGACAAGGAGACAGACGGACTACAGGGAGCTGAAAAAAGCACCAAGTAAATATAAATATTTTGCATTGCATAACACATTATAATTACTGAGAACTGCAATGGAGACTGGACATAGACTTTAATTCAACGCCTGCATGCAGCGATTAGTTACAGCACAGAGATGGGAAAAGCTCACTACAATTGTATGGGCAGTGAATTGGCATGCAGAATTATTCTGCAACACACTATCAGCACACAGGTGGACAAATGTGAAAGATTCATATCAGTTCATAATAAAATATCTCACTCCTGCAGGTCCACTCCATTTCTGGCTCCAATTGGGACCTGCCTGCTGTACCTAATAGGAAATCCAGCATTTTTAGGGTGGGTTAAGCCAATTATGTCATGGAAGGTAACAGAAACACCCAGGGAAAACCAACCTAAACACAGAGAGAAAATACAGACCCCACACAGATAGTGTTCTGGCTTGTATTTGAACCTGGGACTCTGTTACTGCAAGGAGACTAATGATGGGAATTACTCTTTTTGCTTCCTACAACCCTGTGACTGATCATGTGATTATAGAAGACCAAGTTTTCTTTAATGCTTCCCCCATTGGAAACATGGTATTCTCATTATTTGCCATACAGAAGCAGAGACTATGGCCTCAATTCACTAAGCATTACCACACTCGATAATGCTGAAAACAGCTGATTTTACCGATCACCTTCCCAAATTCCAGTTTACTAAACTCATCTCTGCACAGAAAAGTAGAATTACTGACTAGTGAGGTAAATTACCAACTTGTGCAGTAAATGCGTCGAGAAATGACAAGAAATTGCAATTCACAAAGTTTTATGGTTAATCGAGCAAAAGTGTTTGATAATTTCTCCAGCTCATAGCAGCCGATAACCCGCTCTCTCTATGCCCTCTCCATGTGGTAACATTGACAGACAGCCAATAAATAAAAGCCACACAGCCCTGCTTCTCATTCTTATTTGATCTGACATGGTGGAAGGTGGGTCTTCACTGTAGCAGAGCAGGGGACGGTGACATTTTATGGGGTTTTTACTGCATCCCTTTAGTGGTGAATATCTGTATACTCGCATACAGAAAAGCTCCCCCTGGTGGCTGCAGCACATCTAAAGGAATGACGGGGATGCACTGGATAGAAAACCCTGACTCATACACACAGCTTCCTGCCTGACTGCTGACCTGCTCCGCAGCTGGTAAGTGAGCCTCAGCCAGCAGGGCTTAGTGGATTGAAGCATGTTTGTTAAGTAAATTACCAAACTTCTGCTTTATGTGGCAAATCTTTAGTGAATTTAAAAGAAAAGTGTAAAATACCAAATGCAGTATTTTATTGACCAAAATTATTTTACCAACCTGCCGCCCATGCCCTAGTAACATTTGTTACAAGTTCCCCCTGCAATGCATATAGTTTATATGGAAAGATTTTCCTCAGCATAAGAAGAGCTCCACTTTATTAGATCACTGTAACACTATGTTAGAGCAGGTAAACTAAAGTGAAAGCAAATGGTATTTTTGCTCATTAAAGTCACACGCTTAGCACATTTTATAAATCCCTAGTGAGATGTGCCCAGCTTAGTGAGTGTGCAGTCTGTTAGCAGTTGGCAATGTGTACCATACTCCATCCTGGCATGTCTGCCCACATTCCTGGGAGAGAGCTGATTATTATTACCCAAACCTCTCTTTATGATTCCGCAGCCCTTTGTTTGCAGTTATTGCTGCATATTTCCAGACTTCTTACTCGTTTATTCCATGGCCTATGGATATAATTAGTCCTTTCCTCCAAAATTACCAGTTATGAAGCTGCAATCTAATGTCTTTACATATTTTTAAATACCATGCAGCCCTCCGAGGAGCTGTCTGAGTCACAAAACACATTAGGATACTTATGCTAATTCTCTGTGCCAGATACTGGTGTCCCTGGTATAACATTTACTCTACATAATTATTACGGGAACTCGATAAAGAAGAACCATAGATATAATGCACACCATACAGCCACATGTGCAGCTCTTAATACATAGGAGACCTTACAGCAATTTTCACAGGACAATGCTTCACATCCAGAAATATCTGCAACCAATGAAAGACAATGCTATGCTGATGGAGCACTTCAGTCCTTTATAGGTTATATAAAACACCTACAGCCTGTCAACATCCAGGGACTGGGATCAGATTGAGGGCTATAGCGGCAAGATGGAGGGTAGGCAGGGCCGGTTTGAGACTTTTTACTGCCCGAGGCAAACTTGTGAGGATGCGCCCCCACCCCCCGTTTTGGAATGATCACACAGCACCCAACAATTTAGTCTGCTTCATTTAATGTTCTCACATGACCTGCTGCAGCCTAACACAATAACACACTGGCTGTGAGTAAGTGACAAACAAACTGCTCACCCTCAGCCACTCCATTCCTCCTCAGGAAGGTACACACAGAAGGTACACACAGTACATAAATGCCCCTGAAATCTCTGCGCCTGATGCAAATGTTTCACCTTGCCTCATTAGAGAACCGGCCATAGGCCAGGCAGAATAAGCAGCCTGGAACCTTAAAGATTATCTATTATAATTATTATGTTTATAGCGCCAACATCTTCTGCAGCGCTGTACAGGGTATATTATCACCACTTACAGTAACTGTCCCTCACAGGGGCTCACAATCTAATCCCTACCATAGTCATATGTCTATGTACTGTATGTATCGCGCAGCATGTTTTGGGGATGTGGGAGGAAACTGGAATGTCTGGAGGAAACCCACACAGGCACGGGGAGAACATACAGCATCTGTGGGGTTTGAACTCGGGGCCCAGCGCTGCAAGGCGAGAGTGCTAAACCAGGTCTTATAATGTCACAAATCAGTTCAGGAATACTAAAGAGCATCTCCATCTCCCTTATAGCCCAGACAACATGATGGGGCTGAGCAGACATAGGAACCCCTGTAACTGTCTGCAGTAAAGTATTTCCTCAAGTCTGACCCGGGTCTTGTTAGCTTCTGAGATTTTCAAAAAAGGATTGTAAGTAAAAAGGCTTGTTTACAAATTGGTGACTAATTGGAAGCAGCACAATGCTGGGAATACACCATCAATTTTTCCAGCAGATACTCGCTCGATAGATAATTTCCAACTAGTCAGGTCTCATTTTGATCGTTTTCAATCGTTTTTCTGATCGATTTTTCCCATAGAAGTGAATGGAAATTGATCAGAAAAACAATTGGAAAAACGATCGGCCAGTAAATCTGCAAAGAAAACTTATCCTGTATTCCCAGCATAAGGGTTTTACCCCAGGTGATATTTCAAGTCTTATCAATAAAATATGCATCAAAGAAGGGACATTTTGGCACCCGGAGGCGCCTGATTAGCAGCAAGAGGGTGCCAACTGCCCCGATACAATCACGGGCGCTGGGGGCTTGCCGAAAAAGCAAATTGGGGTATTGCATAGCAGGCGCTTTCCCTGGCATGCTGCAAAATGCAGCGACTTTTATTTTTAGGGGCCTATGGCCGCAGGGTGCCTGGTTTGCACTTATGCCTCCTTGTGATTAAGAATGGCCTGTATTGTTTTTATTAAAGATCCATCTGTGCAGCTTTGTTTAATTGTTTATTAATGTTTTTGAGAGAGTTGTCTTGTGTCAGTGGGTATCAGACAAACTTTTAATTACTGCGGAGCTGAAAATATTTGTCATAGATTGTTGAGAGTTTGATGGTTTGTATTTCTTTGTCTTCGAATTATATACTTGCAGCCTTTGGAATAATCATTTAGAGTTAGACCAATCCACAGTGGCTTTTCTGAATCAGATTTATAAATGATTTACAAATAAAAGATAGTGGCGGGCAGCTGGGTTCATTTTCTACTCGTTTAGAAATATTTTCAATCCATTAAGAAAAAGAATCTGTAAACACTCAATATTCCCAGTGAGGACGTAGCTGCGGAGCCCTGGGTGAGTCACAGTTATTTGCGGGGCCATGCAGCAGAGACGGCTGGAATTGAATGTTTGCAGTGAGCAGATTAGGATAAAGGCCATATCTTCAGGGAGCGCAGGAGACTGTATGCAGACAGTGTGATGTTTCCACATTCCCCCAGGGGGAGAAGCTGAGCCCCCAGCCACATGCTGGACAGTTCTGCCCAACATGTAAGATTATCTGTACATCAATGTAAAGGTTTCTAAGCTGGACCCTTGAGGATGTGTGGAAGCCTCTAGCTGATTGCTGAGAGAGGTTAGAGACACAGCAGATGATGAATACATGCACCTTCTGGCAGCCCTTGCCTGGATTAACCCCTTGAGAGCCAGAAATCCCCCTGCAATAAAATGCCTCCATTAGAAAACATAATCATTTTTTTTCCAACGGTTAAAGATGTATATTTTTTTTGCCCCAAAATCATTATTTAAAAAGTCATATTAATCTAATGGCTGCTCCCCCTGAGAATAGCAATATTATTGTCTCTTTATAATAAATAAATAAAGCAAACTTATACATACCTTTAGTTTGTTGTCCGCTACTGCTTGCAGTACCCCTTACCCTCTTACTCTTACTGCATTGCCTTGGGGGGGGGGGGGGGGGCTGAGCTTCCGGTCCCCACCACTTCCCAATCAGGTTGTTGGAGGGGTGTGTGGCCAAGCTGACATTAGTGTCAATACGGGGCAGGGGCAGGTTTTGCCTGCAGAGGGGAGTAGTTTCAGCTGTGTACTACCATTAGAATGTCGGTGGACACCTACCATTTTCAGGGGAGTAGAAGGGGCAGTTGCAGTCAAATGTTGAATTAGTATTTGAACAGAGGGCCAGAAATAGAGTAAGATATTTAAAAACAGTTTAAGAAGGGAGGTAGTGATGGACTTAGCTTCCCAAGCGACACAAAACAGTCAAATATCAGCCGAAAAATCTCTTTATTCATAACTCCAAAATTTGCAACTCGTTTCACGGGTCTATGCCCGCTTTCATCGGGCTGTAACAGGAGTAACGGTTGGTAGAATCTCAATCCTCGATCATGTGAATCTGATTGGATTAGTTAGCAGATTTTTGTGGCTCCAAACTATCATTTCATATCGTTCATACAAGGAATCATTTGAAAACGATCGTTTGGCAAATTGTATCTTTAGTGGCCACCTTAATGTAAATAACCATTCACTTTATGCTCAAACTCCTTTGTTTAACTCACTCCCACTCCTTATCTGGACCTAGCCGCCTCTCAATAGTGCTGCACTCTATTGTGCCCTAAGCTGCCACTTCATGGACTACAAAGCTACAGAATTTAAACACTGCACCTACTGTTGCCTAGGAAAATTACTTCTCTGCTCTCATATCTTTCTGAGAATCTATATCATGCCACCTCTTTTATCTGACTCCATCCTCAATCCTATACCCCCTCCTCCCACTTTCACTTTCTAAATTCAAGAGAAAGCTACTTCAGAGACAAAATCATTGCAGTCAGTTGTAAAATTTCAGCTCACCATTGTATGTCCTCACCACCCAGCCCGTTAACCTGTAACTCCTCCCTCAACTTTTCAAGCCTTGTTAGTTGCTATGAAGTCACCTTTCTTCTCTCATCGTCTCTCTTCACCACCTTTTCACTTGACCCTGTCCACTCAGACTTTTTTTTTGTCCACTACTCCACCCAGGCTCCTGCACTGGCTGAACTAATTAACCCTTTCTTCTTCACTGTTTTTTCTACTTAGTCATCACACATGCAGTTGTCCTTCCAAAACTGAAGAAACCCTCCATGGACCCATCCCTACTCTCTAGCTACCATTCCATTTTGCTTCTTCCATATGCCTCCAAAACTAATTGCGTGCATTGTTTAGAAGGAGTCGCAAGAGGCTTGCTCCTGCCTTTGAAATGTTTTTTAAAAATACCTTAAAAATCCATCATTTCAAACTCTCTTACCCACTTTCCTTTCTCTTCTAATGATCCCTGACTATCCTCCGTTCCTTTTCTCCTTCAAATTGCAAATATAATGTAAATATGTAAGGCATAATGTAAATATGTAAGGCAATGCAAATATAATGTATTTACATGCAGATGAAATGAACCCACCAGGGGTGCCGCCAGCATACAAGCAAGCCAAGCCCCCGCTTGAGGCCTCACACTGCGGGGGACCTCGCTCTGCTGCTGGCGGCGGGCGTACAGGCCCCGGGCAGAGCTGCGGGGAGAGAGAAGTTCCCACTAACCTTCCTCGGTAATGATAGCTTCTATCTACTTCTTGTCCCAGCGTCTGTCACTATGGTAACAGCGCCCCCTGTGATGACGTAACCGCATGTCATCACAGGGGGAGCTCTCACCGATGCGACGCACGCTGGGAGAGGCTGAAGATAGAAGCGTTGTGCAGAATCCAGGCAGGTAAGTGGAAACTTATTTCTCCCCACTCCTCCCTCCGCTGCGCCCACCCTCTACTGGAGGCATATACCGATCTAACCTATACTGGTGGCATATACCTATCTAAGCTATACTGGGGGCATATACCTATCTAATCTATAGTGGGGGCATATACCAATCTAATCTATAGTGGGGGCATATACCGATCTAACCAATACTGGGGCAAATATACTAGCTACCTACAGTACAGACCAAAAGTTTGGACACACCTTCTCATTCAAAGAGTTTTCTTTATTTTCATGACTATGAACATTGTAGATTCACACTGAAGGCATCCAAACTATGAATTAACACATGTGGAATTATAGTACATAACCAAAAAGTGTGAAACAACTGAAAATATGTCATATTCTAGGTTCTTCAAAGTAGCAACCTTTTGCTTTGATTACTGCTTTGCACATTCTTGGCATTCTCTTGATGAGCTTCAAGAGGTAGTCGCCTGAAATGGTCTTCCAACAGTCTTGAAGGAGTTCCCAGAGATGCTTAGCACTTGTTGGCCCTTTCGCCTTCACTCTGCGGTCCAGCTCACTCCAAACCATGTCGATTGGGATCAGGTCTGGTGACTGTGGAGGCCAGGTCATCTGACGCAGCACCCCATCACTCTCCTTCCTGGTCAAATAGCCCTTACACAGCCTGGAGGTGTGTTTGGGGTCATTGTCCTGTTGAAAAATAAATGATGGTCCAACTAAATGCAAACCGGATGGAATAGCATGCCGCTGCAAGATGCTGTGGTAGCCATGCTGGTTCAGTATGCCTTTCATTTTGAATAACCCTCAACCGTGTCACCAGCAAAGCGCCCCCACACCATCACATCTCCTCCTCCATACTTTACGGTGAGAACCAGGCATGTAGAGTCCATCCGTTCACCTTTTCTGCGTCGCACAAAGACACGGTGGTTGGAACCAAAGATCTCAAATTTGGACTCATCAGACCAAAGCACAGATTTCCACTGGTCGAATGTCCATTCCTTGTGTTCTTTAGCCCAAACAAGTCTCTTCTGCTTGTTGCCTGTCCTTAGCAGGGGTTTCCTAGCAGATATTCTACCATGCATGAAGGCCTGATTCACACAGTCTCCTCTTAACAGTTGTTTTAGAGATGTATCTGCTGCTAGAACTCTCTGTGGCATTGACCTGGTCTCTAATCTGAGCTGCTGTTAACCTGCGATTTCTGAGGCTGGTGACTCAGATGAACTTATCCTCTGCACAGGGGCGGACTGACCATTAGGGCACTCGGGCAAAGTGTCGCACATCTGGAAGCGGCTGACAGCGGGCGGAGACTTACTGCTGTTCAGCCACCGGAGGGAGTACTGATCTGTGTGCCGCTAGTGTGGGCTTGAGAAGCCCAGACGAGCGGCACACAGATCAGCGCTCCCTCCGGTGGCTGAACAGCGGTAAGTTTTCGCCCGCTGTCAGCCGCTTCCAGCTGTGCGACACTTTGCAGATTACGGAGGGGAGAGCCAGGAAGGGGGGCCCCAAGGTGAGAGAAGAGGGGGGAAACTTCCCCCCTTCTCCGCTGCTAGGCACATCGCCCTCCTTCACTGGCTGTCTCCCCTCCTGGAGACACCTACAAGCCTGGCTGCATATACTGGGGGCACTTACAGACCTGGCTATACTGGGAAGACCTATACACCTGGCTGCATATACTGGGGAGACCTATACACCTGGCTGCATATACTGGGGGCACCTATACACCTGGCTGCATATACTGGGGAGACATATACACCTGGCTATACTGGGGAGACCTATACACTTGGCTGCATATACTGGGGGCACCTATACACCTGGCTGCATATACTGGGGGCACCTATACACCTGGCTATACTGGGGAGACCTATACACCTGGCTATACTGGGGAGACCTATACACCTGGCTGCATATACTGGGGGCACCTATACACCTGGCTGCATATACTGGGGGCACCTATACACCTGGCTGCATATACTGGGGGCACCTATACACCTGGCTACATATACTGGGGAGACCTATACACCTGGCTGCATATACTGGGGAGACCTTTACACCTGGCTGCATATACTGGGGGCACCTATACACCTGGCTGCATATACTGGGGAGACCTATACACCTGGCTGCATATAAGGGGCACCTATACACCTGGCTGCATATACTGGGGAGACCTATACACCTGGCTACATATACTGGGGAGACCTATACACCTGGCTGCATATACTAGGGGCACCTATACACCTGGCTGCATATACTGGGGGCACCTATACACCTGGCTGCATATACTGGGGAGACCTATACACCTGGCTGCATATACTGGGGGCACTTATACACCTGACTACATATACTGGGGGCACTTATAGACCTAGCTACATATACTGGGGGCACCTATAGACCTGGCTGTATATACTGGGGGCACCTATAGACCTGGCTGTATATACTGGGGACACCTATAGACCTGGCTATACTGGGGACACCTATACACCTGGCTGCATATACTGGGGACACCTAAAGACCTGGCTATCTATACAGGAGACACCTATAGACCTGGCTATCTGTACTGGGGACACCTATAGGCCTGGCTACCTATTCTGGAGACACCTGTAGACCTCGCTACCTATACTGGGGACAGCTATAGACCTAGCTATCTTAACTGGGGACATCTATAGACCTGGCTATCTTAAATGGGGACATCTATAGACCTGGTTATCTATTCTGGAGACACCTGTAGATTAGGCTACTTATACTGGGGACACCTATAGACCTGGATACCTGTACTGGGAAAACCTATAGACCTGGATACTTCCACTGGGGATACCTTTTGACCTGGTTACCTATACTGGGAGCACCTATTTTGGGGGAACTGCTGCCAGATTACCTTTTTTTGGGTAACTGCTGCTGCCAGATTACCTTTTTTTGGGTAACTACTGCTGCCAGATTAAGTGTATTTTGAGAAACAGCTGCCAGATTATGTGTATTTTTGGGGAACCCTGCCAGATTGTGTATAATGGGGGAACCGCTGCTTCCAGATTCTGTGTATTTTGGGGGAACCACTGCTGCTACATGTATTTTTGATGATCCGCTGCCAAATTATGTGTATTTGGGGGAACCACTGCTGCCAGATAACGTCTATTTTGGGGGAACAACTGCCATATTATCTGTATTTTGGAGGAACCTCTGCCAAATTGCATGGATTTTTGGTGAAATGCTGTCAGATTACATGTATTTTGGGGGGAAACACTATGGCAGAGTTCAAACTTCCCCGGCAGACCTTTTACACCACTGCTAAGGTCATGTATATTTTGCCCCACCCATGACCACGCCCACATTCTGTTGCGTGACCACACCCATTTTTAGTGGCGGTTTTTGTCAGTGTACAATATCACAATATAACATACTTACTGTTGTCAATAAATTATGATATCTTAGTCTGTAAAAATATAACGTGAAAGGTGGGAAACACTGGTATGGGGGCCCCATAATCTCCTATTGCCCGGGGGCCCCCATGAGTTGTCAGTCCGCCCCTGCCTCTGCAGCAGAGGTGACTCTTGGTCTTCCTTTGCTGGGGCGGTCTGCATGTGAGCCCGTTTCTTTGTAGCGGTTGATGAGACTGCACTTGGGGACACTTTCAAAAGTTTTCTCAATTTTTCGGACTGACTGACCTTCATTTCTTAAAGTAATGATGGCCACTCATTTTTCTTTACTTAGCTGCTTTTTTTCTTGCCATAATACAAATTCTAACAGTCTATTCAGTAGGACTATCAGCTGTGTATCCACCTGACTTCTCCACAACGCAAGTGATGGTCCCAACCCCATTTATAAGGCAAGAAATCCCACTGTGAAGTGAAAACCATTTCAGGTGACTACCTCTTGAAGCTCATCAAGAGAATGCCAAGAGTGTGCAAAGCAGTAATCAAAGCAAAAGGTGGCTACTTTGAAGAACCTAGAATATGACATATTTCCAGTTGTTTCACACTTTTTGGTTATGTACTATACTTCCACATGTGTTAATTCATAGTTTGGATGCCTTCAGTGTGAATCAAGTGTGCAATGTTCATAGTCATGAAAATAAAGAAAACTCTTTGAATGAGAAGGTATGTCCAAACTTTTGGTCTGTACTGTATATTGGAGGCACCTACCTACCTACCTATCTAACCTATACTGGGGGCAACTATATGGGCTACCTATACTGGGGTGGGACCTATAGCTGGCTACCTATACTGTAGGCTCCTACACCTGTCTCCACATTGTGGGCGCATTTTACGCCCTCGCCCCGGGTGCAATTTAGCCTAGAAACTGCTAGTATTTGGCTCCACCCACATCATGTTTTGGCCATGCCCATTTTTTGCCGCGGCGCGCTATGCCAGCTTTCCAAGAATAGCCACTGTGTGAGACAGGTGTAAGTGCAGGGAAGGGGATGGTTGGTTAATTGTTTATTAAATTTTACCATTCAAAATCATACAGAGGTGATCATTACCACTACAGCAGCACTGCTAAAAAGCTAAAGTAGTGACGGGAGGAGGGCATATGTGCGCCCCTTAGGTCTAGGGGCCCTGGTACAATCCCAATCTATGCATCACCTATTGCTACACCACTGACTGCCACACTTGTCGTAATTAGATGTTTTATTGTGGGTATCAAACAGCCCAGATAAAATTCATAGCTGCTACTTATATATGTTGACCAGTTGAATATGACAAAATACTGAATATTTATATGGCGTTACGTTAGCAGAGTTTTTGCATTTTGATGGCTGCCTTTATTCTGACTTTGTGCCCAGGCAGGCTTTCCATCTCTGTAGTATCTGTACAGACGTGACTCAGGTACAGGTCGGAATCAGTGACTCAGAGTGATCTGTAACTATTTGTCATACCCACTTCTAAAGACATCACACATCTTTCCCTATTCCCTTTCATCACCTGTATCCATTTGTCATTGTAGAATTTCCTTTACTGCCTGTAACTCGATAACAGTTCTGTCCTGTGCAGAAGATGAACTTGTGCCTGTGACATATCAGAGACCTTCACTCTGAGTAATGGAATTGTGAAAGGTAAATGCTAGAAGACTTTCTCCTGAAATATTGGTAGCTACTGTTACTAATAGGATGTTGATTTTCTGTGTCTTCAGCAAAAAGGCAGGAGCCCGATGCTACAAAAAGAGACATTTTCAGTTTTCCTGTTTTAAAATTATATGTGCACTCACATTTATGAAAAAAAAGCTATTTTAATTCTCTTTGTTTTGAGTCAGGGTGATACCATTAATTGACTGTGCAGCCTTTGTCAGAGTTGGCCAATAAATGGTATGATCCTGATTCAAAACTTCTTACTTTTACTGATGGCTAACACGGTACAATACTCTACTGCTGTAATGTTTTGCTTTATAGTATTGGGCCCAAGGGCTCTCAAAGTAATCGAGTCACAAATTTGTGGGAGAGCACTGATTACTGACACAATAGTGCTGCCTTCAGGCCTATCCAGCTAACTACCACTGACAGCCATCAGCAAACCAAGTGAAGAGCCCAGCCATAAAGCTGAGACACACTGTAGGACAGGCAGCATTGGAGAACAGACAGATGTAATCAAGGCAGTAGTAAAACCCAGAGGCGCCTGTAGGCACCAGCTGATAAGTCAACTGGGGGCGCTTCTAGGGGGGAAAACGTTTATTTTCCCTGTCCTTAGAGACTGAAAACTGAGGGTGCGGAGATAAAAAGTTCTAATGAAAGCATCTGCTGCTCAGCCTCTCATAAGGAGTCTACAAAACTTTTGTCTACAACTCTTTGTATGACGTTCCCAAATAAGTTGTTATCTTGGGATCTAGGAGTGTGTCGGTTCACTCCTGTCCCGCCCCTCCTTATGACCGTGAAAAGAAAACAAATCAGAAGAGGAGGATACTGTCTTTCTTGGAAGCAGGTACAAGGCATTCCAGAACGGACTGGTCGGGTGCAAAGGGGGGAGATTTTCCTCCAGGCTGCTGGTACAGTGCCTGGTGCATTGAAGTTTTTTCTTGTATAAGGCAATGTTAAGCACTAGGCTGGCTGAGGAGACTTGCATTATGCAGAGTCCATAGAAAAAAACTATGTCTGCTCTCTCACCATTGTAAAGACTGCATGTGGGCAGCTTGATAAGGAATTACACAGGTTGAAAAGTTTTCCACTATCCCTAGACTCCAGGAGGGCTGCTTTCTGACTTGTGTGAGAGACTGGCAGGGACAGGAGTCACATTACAGGCAAGTAGCCTCTGTGAGATATGGGACTGCAATACTATCTAAGCTCTCTTCTCCATCTCAGTATCTCTCCACTTGTCTTCTCTCCCTTATTAACCTTTGTTTCCCCCTTTCCCCTAGTGCTGGCTGTCTTCTTGTCATACAGGAAAGCTAAATAAAATTTATTTTCTGCCCTCTCTCTGGATAGTTTTTAACCTGTGTTTTATGGAACAATAAAGATGGAAACTTGATGGTGCGGATCTTGTGGAGTGCTCTCTCTGGAAAGTGTAATGGTTAAGGGCTCTGCCTCTGGCACTGGCAACCTGGGTTCAAACCTCAGCAAATCTCAGCTATTCCTGCTCAGTAAGCCAGCACCTATTCAGTAAGAGACCTTGGGCAAGACTCCCTAACACTGCTACTGCCTATAGAGTGCGTCCTAGTGGCTGCAGCTCCTGAGTCCGCTAGGAAAAAAATGCAATATAAATTTTCCTTGTCATTCTCTACTTTGCCCCCCACCACCCCTTTCCTTTACAATTTAATCACCCCGATCTTGTTATTAGTCACCCTAGCCTATAGCTGTCAATACATGCATTCATTTTTACTGACAGATTCTTTCACTAGGATTGAATCTGGTGATTACCAACCACCCACATCGATTATACTTTCGATCAATTAATCTGTTGCAAAAATGTATAAAAATTACGATCAAACAATACATTTTTCAATTGGACACAGTGGTATAGAGGTGGTAGATCGGCGGCTAGTAGTATTGCACTGAACCACTACTGTAATACGATTACTTTCTGGTGAAATGCTGCAGCATTGTAATTATTTTAATGGGGGGGGGGGGGGGGGGGGCGCGACACAGATTTCCTTGCCTGGAGTGACAAAATGGCCAGAGGCGCCCTTGGTAAAACCAAAGCAAGGTGAGTATGAAAACAAGAATACTCAGTTAAATAACATTATGGCAGGAAACACAAGAGACTTCTTTCGTCAGACAATTGCACAGTATCTTGAGTATGGCACTCAGGATACAGGCACACATGGAGATTCCCATATCCGGCATCAGTGAGAGTCATGGGTATTCACTCATGAAAGACACACTAACAGCAGGAGCAATTCTAGATGTTTTGCTGCCTGAGACAAGCTTTGAATACTTTAAAAAAAAATATCTGTAGGCAGGGTCGGACTGGGACACTGGGGGCCCACCAGAGAAATTTCAACCTGTGGCCCACACATCCCATATTGCGGTGAAAAAAGGGCGTGATCATGTACTGGAAGGTGGGCGTGGTCAAGATGTATTATGAACAGGGCCAAATGTATATGATCTTAAGGGGCCCATACACCTAACGATTTTCCCGCCGATATACGGCCGATACGATCACAGTGATCGAATCGGCTGTAAAATCGCTGCACACACCGCTGACAGAACGATCGATTTCCATCCGAAATCGGTCGTTCCCGTCAATTCCCGTCGATCCATCTGTGCGGAAGATTTTTCTCGATCGCCGGCGGGTCGGGAGTGCGTCGATAGCGGCGTTCGAATGCCCGACGCCGACGCAATACAGCGGGTATACATTACCTGTTCCGGCCGGCGCGAGTCCCCTGGTCTCTGCTGTCTTCTCCGCTCTGGTCTGGTTTCCGGCATGCTTCACTTCTTCCTGCCCGGCAGGAAGTTTAAACAGTAGAGGGCGCTCTACTGTTTAAACTTGCTGCCGGGCAGGAAGAAGTGAAGCATGCCGGAGACCAGACCAGAGTGGAGAAGAAGACAGCAGAGACCTGGGGAGTCGCGCCGGCGGAGCAGGTAATGTATGCGGGGGCCCGGGGGAGCGGCGGCAGCACCACCACCACAGAATGTGAACGGTTTCAGGCTGAAATCAGTTCACAATCTGTTTGCAGTAAGGCAGCCATACGATCCCTCTCTGATCAGATTTGATCAGAGAGGGGTCTATCTGTTGGTCGAATTTGATGGCAAATCGACCAGTGTATGGCCACCTTTAGCAACATTGTAATTCAGAGACACTGCTGCCCAGCAAAACTCTGCATAGAGTCCCCTTCTTCAATATACAGTAATGTCCTAGTTACCATACATATGACATTGATTAGACTGTGAGCTCCTCAGTGACATGACTATGTACTCTGTACAGTGCTGCAGAAGATTTCAGTGCTATATAAATACATAATAATAATAATATGGTAGGACATTAGACGATGAGTATGGTAGGATCAGACTGTGAGCTCCTCTGAGGACAATCAGTGATATGACTAGGTACTCTGTAAAGTGCTGCAGAAGATGTCAGTGCTATATAAATACATAATACAAATATAGCACACTAGGCTAGATCTGGTGGGAATCATTTGATTGTGAGCAATGACAAGTAATGTCAAGTGCCAGAAATTGTGAGGCCCACCGAGGGAAAAAACTGTACTACTGTGGCCCAGTCCGACCCTGGCTGTAGGTAGAAAACATCATACTAGCCTATCTCTGAGCAGCCTGATGGTTCGCTGTGCTTATCTTTAAATTCTCTTTAAATGCAGTTTCGGTGTGAACAAGTCCTTCAACGCATTCAAAGTAAAATTAATAACAACGATTGATCTATCAGCATGAACACAACAAACATGTACACCTAAAACACATTTTTTGTCCATAAATGACTCTACAAGTTTAGGCCAGATGGATTGGGGATCGATCGTTTGTTGGTGGAGATATCTGGCTATGAGTACTCAGCTTTAGTGTTACTCCTTTCTACACCCTTTGCAATTAAGGCACATCCACCTCTGTGTTATGATAAAAAGAGTAAGGGAGCTCAGAGCAAATGTAACTACGAATTTATTAAAGCGTTATGACAATGAATTCAAACAAGACAACCATATAAAATTCCCCCCTAAAATCAAGGCAATAAAGCTAGGCATACAGCATGAGTCCCTAATAGGAGTGCACTTCCTAGAAGCATCAGGATCTTAGCATGCATAGAATTTTTCTTCAGGCCCAACTTATGCTAAAGTGGTGATCACCGCTGCTCTGCTTGAGGGAGCAAATCTTCGGAATCCCCCCGTGTGCTGTATCTGCACGCCTCTGTGTTACCACTTATGCAACCATTACTGACACTGATACGTGTCAAACCTCCCCAGCATTAGCCAGCGTTATACAGATAATTTTTGTTATGGCGGTCCACTAACGTGAGCAGCCTAGGAAGGACGGCTGCCATGCGATTCCTCACTTCCCAATGGGGTCAGTGGTGTGGCGACTCTCCCCTCCAATAGGCCATGAGGTGCGGCGATGTGTCGCATTTGGCAACCCGACCATGGAGTACTGCAGCGCTACGAGGAAGGTTGCGGAGGCACGGGGGGAATACCAACGCCTACAAGCTGTGGCGGCGTCACCTGCGCGTTTCATCCAATCAGGATTTCATCAGACGTGTGACGTCAGGATGAGATGGTGTTACTTTTATATGCTTCCTGAACAACAGGACTTTGCATTTAAATTTAAAAAACACAGTTGCTCATTAGTGCGCTTGCACCCTGCTTCCAAAGTGGACAGTTAAGAGCCAGACAAACGAGGGCAGAAGGCCTTCAAGATCAAAGGAACACCTTGATATTTAAATATTTGTTTAGTCCAGTTGGCATTAAGCTGCCACACTTATATATCAGCTCCGATTCTTTTTTCCTAAGCTCCCGATCGAAATCGCCCCTTCTGGGGCTAATGTTCAATTTGTATATCCCTATCACTTTTAGTCCTTTTGGATTTGCCCCATGTTCAGACTTAAAATACATAACCATCGGATTTAGTTTTTCTTCTCCACATTAGGATTCCTTATATTTGCAACATGCATTCTTATGCAAACTGATGCACAAAACTGGAGACGGCACACAGATGGCTTCAGTAATAGAACTGTATTAGAGCATGCAGAGGCACACACACAACATGTTTCGGGCGGAGCCCTTCCTCTCTTATGCAAACATTAAGGGCCCATTTCCACTATCGCGAATTCACATGCGTTTTTCGCATGCAAATTTGCATAGCAATGCAAGTGAATGGGACTGTTTCCACTTGTCAGGATTCCTTTGCGTTTTTCTGTGCAGAAAAAATTCGCATGGCAGAGCCATCAGAATTCTCATACCGCATACTGCTATGCGAATCGCATACAATGTATTTAATAGGAAATTCGCATGAGGTTTGGGTATGCGAATTTTCATGCGAGGGGGTAGAAGAGGAATTTGCTAGCGAGGACAAATCACCTCTGTGTTATATCATGCTATTAACCTCCTTGGCGGTAACCCCGTGTGTGACACGGGGTAAGCCGCCGGACGGTGCCGCTCAGGCCCTGCTGGGCCGATTTACATAAATTTTTTTTTGCTGGACGCAGCTAGCACTTTGCTAGCTGCGCCAGCACACCGATCGCCGCCGCCCCGCTCCCGATCGCCGCTATCCGTTGCGGCGCGCGGCCCCCCCAGACCCCGTGCGCTGCCTGGCCAATCAGTGCCAGGCAGCGCCGAGGGGTGGATCGGGACTTCCAATGACGTCGCTGACGTCGGTGACGTCATCCCGCCCCATGGCGACGGGGGAAGCCCTCCAGGAAATCCCGTTCTTTGAACGGGATTTCCTGATCGGAGATCGACGAAGGCGATCGAAGCAGGCGGGGGGATGCCGCTCAGCAGCGGCTATCATGTAGCGAGCCCTGGGCTCGCTACATGATTTAAAGAAAAAAAAAAAAACTGCTGTGCTGCCTCCTGGCGGAATGTTTCATACCGCCAGGAGGGTTAAAGGGCATCTTCTCCCCCACCCTGCACTTTCACCCTCTTTCCAGGGAAATGAAGGCACTTTTATTTTCTCCACCTGAGCAGGTAAAACCCACCCATGTTCGTGGTTAGAGCACATCCGCCCTTTTAATCAGAGGTTCACTTTAAGTTGAATGCCTGTAGACATAATGCTCCAGGAAAGATGAAAGATCCTTTATCCGGCTCTGTACAAGAAATGAGTCAGCCCTTATGATAACAATGTGTTGTGACTGGACTTGTTGGATTCAGTGTTTTGTCAGTTCCTCTTCTCTGCATATTTTGCCAGTTGATCCCTTGACTATGTTTTAATGGGGATCATTTTCCAATTTCCACAGGCATCTTTAAAAGTCATCCTAGGGGAGATAAAACAGAGTTACTGATTCAAATGCAAAACGTTATCGGCAATGAGCACAGATTTTTTTTCCCAAGTACAGAGGCAGAGAGCAGATATAAAAATACTCAGGAGTCTCTTAAACAACACTTTCTGCAAATACCTCGTCTAATGACAGGCTGCTGTCATATCTTGTGTGGCGCTCTGGCAGAAAGCTATCAGTCACCCTAGAGGAACTGTCGACTCTAACAGAGCTTTTTAGTGGAAGTAGCATATGTGAATTTCTCTGCATCTCAGCACAAATGCCTGACTGATGTCATTTCAAGTGTACTATGAGGTACAGTTATCGACCAGTTTATCTAATAGAGCAAGCTCCCGAGACTGTGGAGTTAAGCGGAATTTAGATAAAGGCTCTTATCTGATCCACTACAGTGGAAATGATGGCTAGGATTGGTGGAGGTGCTGCTGACTACTAAGAAAATACCAAGCCTCCCATTGCTGACTCCCTTTAAAATAATTTTATTTGCTTCACTAGTTAAATAACCACAAATATGGAGTAAGACTGAAGAGTGTAAACACCTGACCTGCTTACTTTTGTTGGATCGATCATTTAAAAAAAATTGATCTAATATTCTGTTTACCTGAAGGGTACCTGAGATAGGGGAGAGGAAAAAAATATACATACCTGGGGCTTACTCCAGCTCCCTCCACAACCATCACTCCCTCGTCATCCTCCTTCACCTCCTGGATTGTCCGGAATTGGCCCCGAAAAGTTCTGCAGGTGGGGCCAGTCAGTGCAGTCCGGCCGCGCATGCACCCCTGTTGTGCTCCAGTAGCTTTGGACTTTGCAGGGCCAATTCCACACGATCCAGGAGGTGAAGGAGGACAGTGATGGAGGGAATTTATGTAAATTGTTTCAGCATCAGGCTACTGGCATCATGGCATGGCAGGATGTTCCAACCTCCCGAGGTGACAGTTCCATGAAGAATTGTTTGTTACTGCCATTGCTTCTCATCCTTCTAGATTTCTCGACACAGTGGATCATCCTCTCCTTCTACAAATCCTCTCATCCATGGGCATTCAGGGTCTTGCCCACTCCTGACATTATTCTTATCTTAAAGATATAGGACCTTCAGAGTCGCTCACTCCAGCACCACTTCTTCTTCGCATCCCCTCCCTGTTGGAGTTCCCCAAGGCTCAGTCCTCAGACCTCTCCTTATATCCATCTACATCTATGGTCTTAGTTATTCACCGATACGCCGATGACACCCAAATCCACCACGTGGGGCATGCGTGTATGGAGAGAGGAATGTGCCTGGAAGCCAGTGGGGGACAAGCGCAGGTCGCAGACAGGTAATGTATCATTTACACGGGTGCACCGAGGGGACAAATACATTAGGGGGGACAGTGTGGGGGGTTTTGTCGCTTTCGCCGTTTGTTGGAAAATTCGAGCAACATCTTGCAGCATGCGTGATCGACAAAATGACCAATTTTTGTCTCGAAATTGGACGAATTGTCTGTCAGGCATGCACTTGGCGGCACCGATTTTCATCCCATTCGATTATAAGTGAATTGGGTGGTCGATTGGCCGCCAAGTCCCCTGATGTATGGCCACCTTAAATCAAACAAACAGATTTTCAGTTCATCTTTTAGGAGGCTTTAAAGTTGGATGGAAAAAAATACCCTGTGTCAGAAGTGCTGTCAGCTATCACACAAGATCATAGTTGGAAATGTAATATTCTATAGTTCAGCGTCTGTCATTCAGCTTTTACTTACAGTGATAAGATCATCGTTCTGTCTCTCCATCAATGACCTTCTTGTGCTTCATCGGTTGTTCTGATTCCCACTAAGGGCTCTTTCACATTAGGGCAAATTTTCTGCGTTTCAACGCAAAGGGTAAAGTTTGCGTTACCCAAGGTGAAATGAAAGTCCATAGACTTTCATTTTAGCTTTCACGTATAACGCAGCCTTTTTGTGCGTTGCGTTACACTGCACCCAGGCGCAGTTTTTCAGCCGACGCTAGCTTTATGCGTTACAATGTTAGTCTATGTAGAACGCACACTATGTGCGTTTTTAATCCGTTAACGCAGGCAGTCAGTCCCAGAATGCAACAGAGGAACAATGTAGAAAGTTGAAAACTAAAAGAAAAAAAAATTAACTGCGTTTCTCTATGTGCTCTAACGCATTGGATTAAAAACGCACACTCACTGCAGTGCAACGCATATCAAAACGCATTAAAACGCATACAACAAAACGTATGCTTTGAGCGTTCTCCAACGCAAGCTCTGATGTGAAAGAGCCCTTACAGTAACATTAATATTCATCTCAATATACTGGTTGCCTCAGATGAGTACTGTACAGTTTTACTAATTTTTATTTCACCCAAGTAAAAAACTAAAGGGTTACAGTGCTGCTCAGCAAGATTTCAGATATCTGAGTTACCCAGATAATCCGAACTTTTTCCACTATCTGAACCGGATTCGGATTCCGGATACCTGGGCCAAATCCGAATAGCACTATCCGAGTTATTGCGGATATCAATCTGAAAATCCGGAATCCGACGGATACTAAGTTCGGATATCCGAATTCGGGTACTGTAACCATGGTGATGACGTCCATGATGTCATTGAGCCAATCAGAGGGCTCCCAGCCTAAGCCCAAGCAACCAATCACAGGGGGGAACCCTGGCTAGCCCCTCCTGTATATAAGGAGGAGGGGGGCCATGTTGAGAAAAGCGTCCTTGCTTGTGACTGCACACTGAGAGACAACTCCAGTGCTGTTTGGCTAAGCAAGTGCTTTACCACCCTGTTAAACCCAGCGTTTTTGAGTGGACCTTCACTACACTATTGTTATATTGTGTTATAGTTAGCTAGCCTTTGTAATTCAGTGTCAGTGTCAGTCAGTCAGTCAGACTTTCAGCTGCAGCATCTGCTAGTTAGGTCCTGTGTCTGTGTGTGTGCTGTGCACAGGCCAGGCCTCCTGCTGCTGGCCTGCTATTAGCCTTAGCTAGCTACAGTATAGGTAGGATTACTGTGTTATTATGTAGTTAGTGCAGTGCTAGTTAGTTGTTAGAGAGAGTAGTACTACTAGCTACTACAGATTACTGCAGTGCTGCTGTGTCAGTGTGTCTTCTTCTACTCTGCTGTCTGTCACTCCGTGCTGATTTTATCCACAGTCCAAGCCCAATATTAATAAAGAACAAGTACCCCACATCATCTGTGACATCAACACATTATCTTGTACTATGTCTGGCACTGGCAGCCGGGGGAGAGTCAGCAAGTCTAAGACGAGAGAGAGCAACATTGCAGCCTCCGTCAGCAGTTCTGCCGCCTCAGTCTCCATTCCGCCGCTAGCCACTGGCCGCCCAGCTGTTAGGGGGAGTCATGCTGCAGAGACACAGCAGTGTGTAGCGGCCATTTTCAAGCAGGGTCGGCGGCGCAAATTGGAGGAGAAAGATGCTGCACCTGTGATGCAGCTGATGGTGGATGACGAGCAGGCCACCACCAGCCCTACAAAAGACATTTTGGACATAATGGGCTTTGTGGAAGAGTCTGAGATGGTGACGGTGTTTTTTTTTTGGGGGGGGGGGGAGTCCGTCCATGATGTGTCAGCAGAAGAGAAGTTTGAGGCGGGCTCATCATCCCAGCCGTTGTTCGAGGAGGGGGGAGTATGATATATATATGAAAAAGTGGTATAGGCGCTCCTCTAATATTCCACAACCAATAAATCCAAAACAGTCTGTCTAGATATTCTTCTTCCTCCACTATATAATCAGTAGGTCCATCAAGGCGGATCGCTATACAGAATGGGGGTATCACTCCCCTAGCAGATTTGTACAGGAGTGTACAGCGCTCACTCCTCACAGTCACTCAAACAATCTATGGCATAAAGTTCCACTTATTATGGTGATCTTCAGACTCTGATAAACTAAATACTCTCACCAATATTCAATGGCTGATTTATCACAGATCAGCAGAACTCGTTTTTCAAATGGCTCCCATGGTAGTCAGTCTTTTTTCTCTTGTGTGTAGCTGCACGTTTTGCTTCAATTTGTTCCGGATCAATATGCTGACCAACCAGGGACCAGCAAATAACAGTCAAGAGTAACCACTGGAATCTTCCAACTCCTGTTTTCCTCATAGCCGGGATCCTTACTTTGGCTTTTCCTCAAAGGAAATAGTTGTAAAACATAGTGTGAAACTGCAACAAATTCCAAATTCCTCACACGTGCAAAACTGAGTACACCTCTTGCAACACTAAGTGCACCCCACGCTATATACCCGTGCTTTGATCACCACCGCTGTCTCTGGTACAAATGCACGCTCACCAGATCAGAATGCTGGCCTGACGAGGGACACTCTCACTCGCGTCTTCCATCTGCCGCTTGAGGCCACGCCCTACCGGTTTCGTCAGTATGACTCTTCAGGGGCTTGATGAGTCATACTGACGAAACCGGTAGGGCGCGGCCTCAAGCGGCAGACGGAAGACGCGAGTGAGAGCGGCGGTGAGGGCGTCATAATGATTTTATATATGCGCATATGATCTTATACATTGTGAGTGCAATTTTAACCTTTTATATTGGAGAATAAACGGAGTTACGCTATGAGGCTTGCATGTCAGTCTTTTAGGTGCTGATCAAGACTGATATTTAAAGTGTATTGCTGACATTGAAGCGCTGATTGCTGTCCCTCGTCAGGCCAGCATTCTGATCTGGTGAGCGTGCATTTGTACCAGAGACAGCGGTGGTGGTCAAAGCACGGGTATATAGCGTGGGGTGCACTTAGTGTTGCAAGAGGTGTACTCAGTTTTGCACGTGTGAGGAATTTGGAATTGGATGCAGTTTCACACTATGTTTTACAACTACTTCCTTTGAGGAAAAGCCAAAGTAAGGATCCCGGCTATGAGGAAAACGGGAGTTTGAAGATTCCAGTGGTTACTCTTGAGTGTTATTTGCTGGTCCCTGGTTGGTCAACATATTGATCCGGAACAAATTGAAGCAAAACGTGCAGCTACACACAAGAGAAAGAAGGCTGACTGCCATGGGAGCTATTTGAAAAACGAGTTCTGCTGATCTGTGATAAATCAGCCATTGAATATTGGTGAGAGTATTTAGTTTATCAGAGTCTGAAGATCACCATAATAAGTGGAACTTTATTCCATAGATTGTTTGAGTGACTGTGATGAGTGAGCGCTGTACGGACATTCTTTGTACAAGGCGGAGTATGATGTTGATTACGAGATGAAGGACCAGGACTACCATCCACAGGAGGGGGATGTCAGCTCTGACTCTGAGGAGGAGGATGCGTCAGTGGGTCTGGCACGGAGGATCAGCATCGCTGACATTGGCAGGAGCAGCAGTGGGCATGGAATGCGTGACCCACAGCCTGCTGCTTCATCTGCCACTACTACCACCAGCCGCACACACTCCGATTCGGGTACCAAAAAGTTTGAATTCAGATATCCGATTCGGATCGGATTTCTAGGTATCCGGATCCGAATTCTATTCGGATTTTGAAAAGGGGTATCCGAGCAGCACTGAAGGGGTATCCACTTATTACAAGGGTTCTAAATTGTGAAAATATGTGATATTGTTGCATAAAGGTAAGCATACAATCTCTGTCTCTGAAAAAATGAAAGTAGAGTTCTTGAAATAATCTGAATCATGTAGCCTTTATAGAAGCATCGGGTAGCCCCCATATATAGTATCCTATATAATAATTTGCCTGTGTCTGCGTCCCATGTCCCTGTGTCAGTGCTTTTGCGCTACTGCACATGTGCTGCACTGGCAGCCACTGGGACAGGGCGAGGGCGTACATCAAAAAAGGGCGTCGGGAAAAAAGGGCGCGTGGTGTAAACGATAAACAGTATTATCGTTTATAGAAATATTGTGTAGAATTTCGTTTAGAAATAGTGTTTTAAGAATTTATAAATCACTAAATAATGTGTATGAGATCGGCAATTCTTAAAACGTTAATCTTCCCTGTTTGTAAACTGAAACTTATATTTACGTTAAATCCTCCCTGTACCTATCCCTAACCCCTAGACCCCCTGTTGGTGCCTAAACCTAAGATCCCCCAGTTGGTGCCTAAACCTAAGACCCCCTATTGGTGCCTAAACCTAAGACCCCCCTGTTGGTGCCTAAACCTAAGACCCCCCAGTTGGTGCCTAAACCTAAGACCCCCCTATTGGTGCCTAAACCTAAGACCACCCTGTTGGTGCCTAAACCTAAGACCCCCCAGTTGGTGCCTAAACCTAAGACCCCCCTGTTGGTGCCTAAACCTAAGACCCCCCAGTTGGTGCCTAAACCTAAGACCCCCCTATTGGTGCCTAAACCTAAGACCCCCCTGTTGGTACCTAAACCTAAGACCCCCCTGGTGGTGCCTAAACCTAAGACCCCCTATGGATAATAATGTTTTACAGACATTAATAAATAAAAAATGTAAATAAAAAAATTTAAATCATTTTTTTGGGTGGATAATAATGTTTTAGAAATGTTTTAGAAATAGTGATTTAGTATCTTTATAAACGTTATTTGTCACGGGCTCATTTTGTAAAGTTAAATCATCACAAACATAGTTATAAAACCTTAAAAATCTCCGGGCGCCGTTTGTTAAAACGTTAATAATCTCCAGCGCCTTTGTTAAAACGTTAATAATCTCCAGCGCCTTTTTTTCCCTGTTCTGCGCCCATTAAACGATATTTATAATGGGAGTGAATGGGGCGCCCTTTTTGTCCACTTGTCTCATGCGCCCAAATCTGCTGCTTCCCAGGGCGAGGACGGGCCAGGGGGCCAGGCGTGTGCGAGCACATCGCTGACATGCAGCGGTGGCGGCAGTGACAGACCTAGAGCCCGTTTTTAAACATGCTTAGGTCGACTAGTAAGAGAATAAATCGGTAAAATAGTAAGAGATTATCCCCATATCCTATATACAAACGTCCAAATGTAAGTTTGGATTTTTTTTTTACCAGGCATAAGTATATTCAATAGTTATTATTAAAGGGGGTTAGTGTCATAAATCAGGTCATTTGCTCATCATTAAAAATAGTAAACTTTATTTCACAAAGACAATATAAGACAAGACATATTAAAGGGAAGGTTCAAGCAAAATAAAAAAATGAGTTTCACTTACCAGTAGTACGGTACTACTGCTGATCCGCCCACTGCCCGGCCTCCCTCAACGCGTCACTCTCCGGACTCCTCCTCCTCCTCAGTCTCTCCATAGTGCCGCCCACTGCCAGTCACCCACTACCGGCCGCACAGGTACAGTTTCACTTCCTAACTTTTGAATGGGGAAGCGGGCAGAGGGGGGAGCGCTAGCGGAGGGGGTGGGGGGAATTTCCGACCCCCCCCGCGATCGGGGCATGCTCCCCCCTTATGCCTGCGACCCCATAGGGCCCCCAAAAGCGGGATGTTCGGGGAGTTCGGGGTTCGGCCCGAACATGCCGAACATTGCGGCCATGTTCGGCGAACTTTCCCGAACCCGAACATCCAGGTGTTCGCCCAACACTACTCCTGAGTGAGGACAGGCCTAATTTCCTCACCTGCCTTTATAGTGGTTGCCTGAATGGTAACCCATGTTTGTGAGTATAATTTCTCTCACTAAACCACTTACCAATTGTCTATAACATACTACACCATATTGGGCTCTCGGTTTTTCCCTTTTTTTTGTTTTCTATTGGAGAGGATGTGGCCCAGATCACCAAGCTTCCTAGGAATTCAAAGAGTCTAGCCGTCTGCATAAACTGAGGACAACCTTTGCAACAGGGACACAATAGAAACCCAAAGACAGACAGACTCTGAGCCTGTACCGTCTGAGCGCTCACAGCCTGGAGATGGAGTTAGACAGGGAAGCCCTGGGAGGAGACACTGTACAGTCAGTGTAAGAAGGGGGCCCTGGACTATGAGGCCCACTTCCTGTTACACTGCAGCATATATGCACCGGTGAGGACTGCCCACTTCTAGAGACACTCTGCCCAGAGACTCTCTGCACACATCCCAGATTTCACCTCCATAGATGTGGAGAGGAAACGCTGCATGCTGCTGGGGAAAGAGGAAACTAACGTGCAACTAGCTGCCCGATATGTCACTGCCTGCCACCAACTGAGAGGAACTTGATACCCTGTGGACTGTATTCCCTGTATACGGCCCCCATTCCTTCCTCACCCCTATGGACTGTATACTTCAATTCCCTATACTGTCACCTATATCCTCACCACCTCTATGGACTCTATACCCCTATACTGTGCCGTATACCCTCCCCACAACTATAAATGCACAGCCAACCCCTCCTAATGTTTTGCTTTGACAATGCTAAATGTATTTGGTGCTGCCAATAATGCTTTTGGATTTTACATGAGATGCAGCGCCCCACCTCCAGAGTGGGGGAAGAAGGGAGAGGAACAGCCCAGCAATCTAAGGGTTGAGAAGGGGGACTTTTAGAAAATTCAGGCAGTCCACATATGTGGAAATGTCATGAAAGTCAGGTCTTATAAATTCACAAGTCTTATAAATGACATTAAAACTACTATTATCCACTTCTTGTGGTTATGCCTACAACCAGGAAATATAACGATAAACACTAACAGTATTATTTTGACAAGCAGCAGTAGGTTCCATTAAAAATCCTTCCAGGGTTCATAAAAATAGTGTCAGATGCAGGTAATGCCACTTTTCAGAATCTTCAGAGGGCAAGATGGTGCCCCGTGACACTGAGACAACTCTGGCTAGCTGGCTACTGGCTAGGGAATGTGCATTAGTAAAACTATGCTATTTGGGTGAAAAGAACATGTAAAGTTTACTTTAAGTTTGCTTTAAGCCACTTATAGATTGTAACTTTTGTCAGCTCATTCTGCTATCTGGAACATTTACCTTGATTAAGAGAACTCACTAATTAAAATCACAGCACACACAGATCCACTGAAGCTTTCCCGATGGCTGCTCATTATCTAAATTACTGAACAGAATATATTATTGTTTTACTCCATTCCGCCACAAGATAGGACCAGCGTGCCAGGCAGGTGACGGATGGAGGCAATACCGCCCCAATCCTTGCCATTCATCTTGCCCTTAATACTTGTCATAAATAGAGGCTAATGCAAAATTAATAATCAGTGATCAGCTGAGATTGACAGGGACCTTTCTCTGCCACCAGACATTCCGGGTAATATTTTCATTGAACAAGACACATTTATTTGAAAAGGTTAATGCGGCAGTGTTCATCATCTTCCAAACTCTAATTTCTCACCCTGCTCTCACATTACTCTTGATTCGTACAACCATCTACAGCTGATGCATAAAAATTTCATTAACCACTTAAACTATTATCGTACCCCAGCTACAAAACAAAAGCTATTAATGACCTAATCTTCATTGCCTTCACTGAGTTTAAATAGATATTACCTCCTGAAGGCAAACAGTGGATAAATACACAATCTATCTTTGTTCGTATGCTTTCATTCCCCTTGTTTTTTTATCTTGGTGTCTATATATTTTGAACACTGTTTAAGTGTTTTACACAAGCTTAGGGTAACAGAATGGAAGCCTAATCTGTGGGCAATGTCAGCATCTGTGGCCTGCTGCTAAGAGCTCTTATAACTTGCTCAATTTTAAGTGAACCAGTACTGTACAAAATAAACCTAAAGAGCAACTGTAGTGAAAATAACATAATGAATAAAATTGCTTATTTTTTTACAATATTAATTTATAGATTATTTAGTCAGTGTTTGCTCACGGCCGTTTCTAGGGTTGTGCGACCCGTGCGGGCTCCCTGAGCGCCATTGGCTAGGGGAGCACTGTAATAGAGGGGGGAGCTAGCCGCGGAGAGGGCAGCCCGACCTCTCCCTCCCTTCCTCTCCGGGGCCGCCCTCCGTGTTCCCCCCTCCGAGGCAGAGTAATCGTATCAGGAAGCGCTAGTCACAACTTACCTCCCTGCGTTCCACTCGCCGCTCACTAGCCACTGGAGGACTCCTCTCTGCCTAGCCGCTGATACACATGCTGCTTCCGGCTAAACAGGAAGCAGCGTGTGTATCGGCGGCTAGGCAGAGAGGAGTCCTCCAGCGGCTAGTGAGCGGCGAGTGGAACGCAGGGAGGTAAGTTGTGACTAGCGCTTCCTGATACGATTACTCTGCCTCGGAGGGGGGAGCACGGAGGGCGGCCCCGGAGAGAAAGGGAGGGAGAGGTCGGGCTGCCCTCCCTGCGGCTGGCTCCCCCCTCCACTATGGAAGGGGGGTTACCTACCTACCTACCTACCGGGGCAGCTACTTATCTAATCTATACTGGGGGAGGGGCAGCTACCTAATCTAACCTATACTGAGGGGCAGTGGCACCTACCTAATCTAACCTATACTGGGGGTCAACTACCTAATATAACCTATACTGGGGGTCAGCTACCTAATCTAACCTATACTGGGGGTCAGTGGCACCTACCTAATCTAACCTATACTGGGGGTCAGCTACCTAATCTAACCTATACTGGGGGTCAGCTACCTAATCTAAGCTATACTGGGGGGCACCTAGCTAATCTACCCTATACTGGGGGGGGGGGGCACCTAGCTAATCTAACCTATACTGGGGGGCAGCTACCTATCTAACCTATACTTGGGGTCACCTACCTAATCTAACCTATACTGGGGGGCAGTGGCACCTACCTAATCTAACCTATACTGGGGTGCAGCTACCTAATCTAACCTATACTGGGAGGAAGCTACCTATCTAACCTATACTGGGGGTCAGCTACCTAATCTAACCTTTACTGGGGGCAGCTACCTAATCTAACCTATACTGGGGGTCAGTTACCTAATCTAACCTATGCTGGGGGTCAGCTACCTAATCTAACCTATACTGGGGGTCAGCTACCTAATCTAACCTATACTGGGGGTCAGCTACCTAATCTAACCTATACTGGGGGTCAGCTACCTAATCTAACCTATACTGGGGGGCACCTACCTAATCTAACCTATACTTAGGGCAGCAACCTATCTAACCTATACTGGGGACACCTACTTATCTAACCTGTATTGGGGGCACCTACCTACCTACCTAGCCTATACTGGTGGCAACTATACTGGCTACCTATATTGGAGACACATACCTAACTAACCTATGCTGGGGGCAACTATTCTGGCTCCCTATTAGAGGCACCCACCTAGCTAACCTGTACTGAGGGCACCTACCTATCTAACCTAAACTAGGGGCACCTGCCTATCTAACCTATACTGTGGGCAACTATACCGGCTACCTATAATGGAGGCACCTACCTGGCTAACCTATACTGGGGGCAACTATATTGGGGCACCTATGCCTGGCTACCTATACTGGGAGGACCTATAGCTGGCTACCTATACTGAGTGCAACTAGACCTGGCTAACCGATATTGCAGACACCCATACCTGGCCACGCGCGAAGGGGGGGGAGGCAATTTTACACCCTCGCCCTGGGTGCATTTTAGCCTAGAAACTGCCCTGTGTTTGCTCATTGTAAAATCTTTCATCTCCCTGATTTACTTTCTGAAATTAATCTCAGACAGCAACATCTTTAGTACTGGCAGGTGAGGTGATCTCTGCAAAACGGATCAGTGAATAATGGCGCACAGCGCCTATGCATATAAATGGCGCCGCATTAAAAAGATATGCTTATCGCTATTTATCGTTAGTACTGCATAATAACGGCGCAAAGGGAAAAAAGAAGAAAAACGGCACACACTAACGTTATTTATCAATAGTGGCACACACTAACGTTATTTATCAATAGCGCCCTACATAAGCCAAACTGCAGACGTTATTTAACTGCAAAACGGTGAATGGATTTAATGTAACACTGTCAAGGTTAGGATTAGGCACCACTGGGGGGCTCTTAGGGTTAGGCACCATCATGGGGGTCTTAGGGTTAGGCACCACCAGGGGGGTGGTTAGGGTTAGGCACCATCAGGGGGGTGGTTAGGGTTAGGCACCATCAGGGGGGTCTTAGGGTTAGGCACCACCAGGGGGGTGGTTAGGGTTAGGCACCACCAGGGGGGTCTTAGGGTTAGGCACCCCCAGGGGGTCTTAAGGTTAGGCACCACCAGGGGGGTCTTAGGGTTAGGCACCACCAGGGGGGGTTTAGGGGTTAGGGATAGGTACAGAGAGGGTTCTGTGTGTTAATGATAAATAACAATAAGGCTTTAACGCTAAATAACAATAAGGCTTTAACGTTAATTAACAATAAGGCTTTAACGTTAAATAGCGATAAGTAGTGTTGGGCGAACAGTGTTCGCCACTGTTCGGGTTCTGCAGAACATCACCCTGTTCGGGTGATGTTCGGGTTCGGCCATATGGCCGAACTAAGAGCGCATGGCCGAACGTTACCCGAACGTTCGGCTAGCGCTGTGATTGGCCGAACGGGTCATGTGTAGTGTTGGGCGAACATCTAGATGTTCGGGTTCGGGCCGAACATGGCCGCGATGTTCGGGTGTTCGAGCCGAACTCCGAACATAGTGGAAGTCAATGGGGACCCGAACTTTCGTGCTTTGTAAAGCCTCCTTATATGCTATATACCCCAAATTTACAGGGTATATGCACCTTGGGAGTGGGTACAAGAGGGAAAAAAATTAGCAAAAAGAGCTTATAGTTTTTGAGAAAATCGATTTTAAAGTTTCAAAGGGAAAACTGTCTTTTAAATGCGGGAAATGTCTGTTTTCTTTGCACAGGTAACATGCTTTTTGTCGGCATGCAGTCATAAATGTAATACATATAAGAGGTTCCAGGAAAAGGGACCGGTAACGCTAACCCAGCAGCAGCACACGTGATGGAACAGGAGGAGGGTGGTGCAGGAGGAGAAGGCCACGCTTTGAGACACAACAACCCAGGCCTTGCATGAGGACAAGAAGCATGCGGATAGCAATTTGCGTTTTGTCGCCATGCAGTCATAAATGTAATACAGATGAGAGGTTCAATAAACAGGGACCGGAAACGCTAACCCATCACAGATGTTCATTGTTCATGTTACTTGGTTGGGGTCCGGGAGTGTTGCGTAGTCGTTTCCAATCCAGGATTGATTCATTTTAATTTGAGTCAGACGGTCTGCATTTTCTGTGGAGAGGCGGATACGCCGATCTGTGACAATGCCTCCGGCAGCACTGAAACAGCGTTCCGACATAACGCTGGCTGCCGGGCAAGCCAGCACCTCTATTGCGTACATTGCCAGTTTGTGCCAGGTGTCTAGCTTCGATACCCAATAGTTGAAGGGTGTAGATGGATTGTTCAACACAGCTATGCCATCTGACATGTAGTCCTTGACCATCTTCTCCAGGCGATCGGTGTTGGAGGTGGATCTGCACGCTTGCTGTTCTGTGTGCTGCTGCATGGGTGTCAGAAAATTTTCCCACTCCAAGGACACTGCCGATACCATTCCCCTTTGGGCACTAGCTGCGGCTTGTGTTGTTTGCTGCCCTCCTGGTCGTCCTGGGTTTGCGGAAGTCAGTCTGTCGGCGAACAACTGGCTAGAGGAGGGGGAGGATGTCAATCTCCTCTTTAAAGTCTCCACAAGGGCCTGCTGGTATTCTTCCATTTTGACCTGTCGGACTCTTTCTTCAAGCAGTTTTGGAACATTGTGTTTGTACCGTGGATCCAGAAGGGTATAAACCCAGTAATTGGTGTTGTCCAGAATGCGCACAATGCGTGGGTCGCGTTCAATGCAGTCCTAGGCCGAAGAGGTCATAGCCTAGGGTCACAAAAACCTGTTTATTTGGGCTATTTCAATGGTAGTGATGGTGACGTACATAAATCTCAGCCATGGCCGTTAGCAACGTCTGAATTTCACGAAATGTCTCATGCAGGTAGAAGACATATTGTTAGACTTGGATTCCAAAGATGGGGTCCCTACATCTCTGCAAACCAGAGTTACAGGGGTCCAAAATTGGTAAAATCCCCCATAGGCTTTCATTGGGCCTCCTATTTACAGTTCCAAAATCTCACATCTTTTCAAAGGGCAATTGATCAGCAGTGGCAAATTTTCTAGCATTGTAGGGACCCTTAAGGGGGAACATGACTGGTGAGTTTCGGGCCCCTAGGCCAAAGAGGTCATAGCCTAGGGTCACAAAAACCTGTTTATTTGGGCTATTTCAATAGTAGTGATGGTGACGTACATAAATCTCAGCTATGGCCGTTAGCAACGTCTGAATTTCACGAAATGTCTCATGCAGGTAGACGACATATTGTTAGACTTGGATTCCAAAGATGGGGTCCCTACATCTCTGCAAACCAGAGTTTCAGGGGTCCAAAATTGGTAAAATCCCCCATAGACTTTCATTGCCTCCCTATTTCACTTTCCAAAATCTCACATCTTTTCAAAGGGCAATGGCTCAGCAGTACCAAATTTTCTAGCATTGTAGGGACCCTTAGGGGGATCATGACTGGTGAGTTTTGCCACTGCTGAGCCATTGCCCTTTGAAATGGTGTGAGATTTTGGAACGGTAAATAGTAGGCCCAATGAAAGCCTATGGGGGATTTTACCAATTTTGGACCCCTGTAACTCTGGTTTGCAGAGATGTAGGGACCCCATCTTTGGAATCCAAGTCTAACAATATGTCTTCTACCTGCATGAGACATTTCGTGAAATTCAGACGTTGCTAACGGCCATAGCTGAGATTTATGTACGTCACCATCACTACCATTGAAATAGCCCAAATAAACAGGTTTTTGTGACCCTAGGCTATGACCTCTTTGGCCTAGGGGCCCGAAACTCACCAGTCATGTTCCCCCTAAGGGTCCCTACAATGCTAGAAAATTTGGTACTGCTGAGCCATTGCCCTTTGAAAAGATGTGAGATTTTGGAAAGTGAAATAGGGAGGCAATGAAAGTCTATGGGGGATTTTACCAATTTTGGACCCCTGTAACTCTGGTTTGCAGAGATGTAGGGACCCCATCTTTGGAATCCAAGTCTAACAATATGTCTTCTACCTGCATGAGACATTTCGTGAAATTCAGACGTTGCTAACGGCCATGGCTGAGATTTATGTACGTCACCATCACTACCATTGAAATAGCCCAAATAAACAGGTTTTTGTGACCCTAGGCTATGGCCTCTTCGGCCTAGGACTGCATTGAACGCGACCCAGGCATTGTGCGCATTCTGGACAACACCAATTACTGGGTTTATACCCTTCTGGATCCACGGTACAAACACAATGTTCCAAAACTGCTTGAAGAAAGAGTCCGACAGGTCAAAATGGAAGAATACCAGCAGGCCCTTGTGGAGACTTTAAAGAGGAGATTGACATCCTCCCCCTCCTCTAGCCAGTTGTACGCCGACAGACTGACTTCCGCAAACCCAGGACGACCAGGAGGGCAGCAAACAACACAAGCCGCAGCTAGTGCCCAAAAGGGAATGGTATCAGCAGTGTCCTTGGAGTGGGAACATTTTCTGACACCCATGCAGCAGCACACAGAACAGCAAGCGTGCAGATCCACCTCCAACACCGATCGCCTGGAGAAGATGGTCAAGGACTACATGTCAGATGGCATAGCTGTGTTGAACAATCCATCTGCACCCTTCAACTATTGGGTATCGAAGCTAGACACCTGGCACAAACTAGCAATGTACGCAATAGAGGTGCTGGCTTGCCCGGCAGCCAGCGTTATGTCGGAACGCTGTTTTAGTGCTGCCGGAGGCATCGTCACAGATCGGCGTATCCGCCTCTCCACAGAAAATGCAGACCGTCTGACTCAAATTAAAATGAATCAATCCTGGATTGGAAACAACTACGCAACACTCCCGGACCCCAACCAAGTAACATGAACAATGAACATCTGTGATGGGTTAGCGTTTCCGGTCCCTATTTATTGAACCTCTCATCTGTATTAAATTTATGACTGCATGGCGATAAAACGCAAATTGCTATCCGCACGCTTCTTGTCCTCATGCAAGGCCTGGGTTGTTGTGTCTCAAAGCGTGGCCTTCTCCTCCTGCGCCACCCTCCTCCTGTTCCATCACGTGTGCTGCTGCTGGGTTAGCGTTACCGGTCCCTTTTCCTGGAACCTCTTATATGTATTACATTTATGACTGCATGCCGACAAAAAGCATGTTACCTGTGCAAAGAAAACAGACATTTCCCGCATTTAAAAGACAGTTTTCCCTTTGAAACTTTAAAATCGATTTTCTCAAAAACTATAAGCTCTTTTTGCTAAATTTTTTTTTCTCTTGTACCCACTCCCAAGGTGCACATACCCTGTAAATTTGGGGTATGTAGCATGTAAGGAGGCTTTACAAAGCACAAAAGTTCAGGTCCCCGTTGACTTCCATTATGTTCGGAGTTCGGCTCGAACACCCGAACATCGCGGCCATGTTCGGCCTGTTCGGCCCGAACCCGAACATCTAGGTGTTCGCCCAACACTAGCGATAAGCAGCAAACGTATTAGCGGCAACACCGTGCGCCATTATTCGCAGGCGCCATTTTCAGATAGATCCCTGCAGAAAGTCTGTTTACTGAGAGTTCTATGCAGGGAGAACTGCTTGTTTGGCAGTTGGAAACAGCCGCGTCCACAATGTGTAATGAGATGCACAGACAGCAAACTGTCAGGACCAAGGTCCTAACATCACACTATGGAAGGGGTTTCACCACAATATCAGCCACACAGATCCCCCTGATGGTCTAGTCAAGAAAGGTAAAGATTTCTCATGGGAAAAGGGATATTGGTTACTAATTGGGATGAAGTTCAATCCTTGGTTAAAGTTGCTCTTGAGGACTGCAGGCTTACACCCCCATAGTGACAAGGCTATTTTTTGCAATTTTGGCCACTGCAGCTTTAATTCCTCGCTGCAGAGCCATACAATTCAGCACACAAGTGATTCCCCCCCTCCCTTTTTCTGCCCACCAACAGAGATTTCTGTTGGTGGGCTCTGATTGCTGCAGAGGTATTTGTTTATTTATGTTTTTATTTTTTATTTTTTTAATAAATATGTGCTTTTTTATTACTTTATTTACCACCCTCCCTCCCCCCAGCAGCCAATCCCAGCAATCGGCTCTCATAGACATCAGCCTATGAGGGCCGCTCGCTCTCTGTGCCTCCCAGGAGGACAGCCGTGTCACACGGCTGTCCCTAGTACAGCTCTGTCTTAGATCGCATCGCTGTACATTGTAAATAGACATTGTAAATACGTGGTTTTGCCATCTAACAGTCTCCCAGCAGTGGTCGTCGCTTTGAGACTGATGAAGGAGCAGAGATGCTCAGATGCGTGCGCATCAGCGCGCACAATCTCTTGCAGAACCCCGCTACAGGTTTTAACGCCAATTGGCATTGAGCGGTGCTGGGGCTGCCACCGCCTCCATGCCAGTTGGCATGGAGCGGTTGCTAGGTTGTTAAAGGACAACTGCAATAACATTTTTGACATCCTACTAACACTATACCAAATACAATTGTGTCCTAAAAGGTATTTGCTAGTTTTCAGCTTCGCATTAGCAGGACGGTAGTTCTATAATGTGTCACTTTAAAGGACGCCTCTAATATCTTTAAAAAAAAAAAAAAAAAGATTAAAGGACAACTGTAGTAAGAGGTAAATGGAGGCTGCCATATTTATTTCCTTTTAAATAATACCAGTTGCCTGGCAGCCTTGCTGGTCTATTTGGCTGCAGTAGTGTCTGAATAACACCAGAAACAAGCATGCAGCTAAGATCAGATCTGACTATCGATGACAATAATGTCTGAAACACTAGATCTGCTGCATGCTTGTTCAGGGTCTATGGCTAAAAGTATTAGAGGCAGAGGATCAGCAGGGCTGCCAGGCAACTGGTATTGCTTAAAAGGAAACAAATATGGCAGCCTCCGTATACCTCTTGCTTCAGTTGTTCTTTAACTTACCTGGGGCTTCTACTGGCCCCCTGCAGACATCCTGTCCTTCCTTCGGTCCCCCTGCCACTGCTCACTTTCGTTTTCTCGGTTATTGGGCCACTGCACCTGCGCGGGCCTGGCCGCGTGTTTCCTCTCTCCTGCTCACGTCGCTGAGAGCATCCTGTGCAGGCACAGTATGAGGTTTTCTTCTGCACAGGATGCAACCGGTGACGTAAGCGGGAGCGAGGGCGTGCATGGCCAGGACCACGCAGGTACAGTGGCCTGCCGACCACAAAAAAGGAAAGTAAGCCAGGTGGACCGGAGGATCGTTTTGTCCCGGCGCGGGCACAGGATTTTTGCAGGGGTCCGGTAGAAGCCCCAGATAAGTTAAACTTTTTTTTTTTCCTATATTACAGATGTCCTTTATGACAGTGAGCAAATTATTACTTTCTGTTACTGATATAACAGACATACATCCAAATCCACCAGTTCATAGTACACCTATAAATCAACAATTCTGGACACTCAATAATGATTTTTATATGCATATATGTGAAAACGCACATAAACATTTTTTTTTTTTGTGCACAGTTATTTGTAAAGCATATGTGGATGTCTTGCAAATCACACTGTACTGGCAATTAGAATAAAAAGGTGTAAATCTGGTGGTGCGCTTTTGTACAAACAAAACTAGCCAGAAAAACAGATTAAACTTCGCACAATTGTCAGTCCACAATCTTTATGGGATACATTAATCCCACTCATCCTGTTCTTGTTGAAGCCTGGGCACTGTGAAATTGGATTTATGCGTCCTTGAGGGGATCTCCTTATAGTGTTGCTCAGATACCCCCAATCACGAATTTGAGTAAATTCGGTCACGGCAGAATCGGAATCCGGATATGCCGTGATCCAGATTTGAATTGGAGCTCCGGATTCGACTCGGATTTTAACCGTGATTACATGTAGAATCCGTGATCACGGCCGTAATCACGGATTTCACTTTAACGTTAATAGCACAGCCCCCATACATCCTACAATCACCAAAATTGCATGGCTTATAAAGGGGATCAGTGGCTACAACTTAAAAAAAAAATTCAAAAAGACCTAATCGTTTTTGAGAAAATTGATTTTAAAGTTTCAAAAGAAAAAAGTATTGTGATTAAAAACCTTGCTATTAACTGCTAAAGTCAGCGGGGTTTGGCGGCTTTAATCACGGCCATGATCATGGCTAAATCCATGATCACGAGCCGGATTTGCACCACGGTCACGAGTGCATTCGGAACTGAATCCGTGATCGAGAGGCGATCACGAATTCGGATCACCATGTCAGATAGTGAAAAAATGCTCGTGAATCATGGCTATTCTGTGATCACGAGGTCGTGATGAGCATCACTGCTTATTAGGCAGTGATAAGCAAACTCTTCAAATGGGGCACTTACTGTTGAATGGGACCCTATGTTAGATGGGTCAGTAGTATAGCAATGATAAGTGTCAGTGCCGCCAGTGCAATCAAAAGCTCTTATATTTTATCATACAGAACTTTAAAAGTGCTTGCAAATGGGTCAATAGCGCATCTAGGATACTTAAAGTGAACCTCCAGACTAAAAATCTACTCAGCAGCACTGAGAAGGCTTGGTGTTTCTTTAACAGTTTCACAGCATCAGAACTTTGTTTTTCTTAGAGAAGTCTAATTTTTAGCTGCATTTTTAGCTAAGCTCCGCTCCATCAAAGAAAACTGCCTGGGCTTTTTTCCCCTGATGCTGTGCAAAGCATGATGATATTTCCTATGTTGTTATTCACGTTGCCTAGCAACTAGGAGGAGTGATCAGGACACAGGACAGTTGGAGCTGTATCTCAGGCTCCCTGTCACCTTCTTTCAACCAAAAAGATGGCTGCCCTTATGAAATCACAAACCTTTGCCTGTTCTTTAAAAACAGGGTGAGTAAGAGATTATATTACCTATCTATTTTAATCAACATAACTAATGTAACTTAATGACAGTATTTTTGTTTAGGCTGAAGTTCCTCTTTAAGGCATCCCCACATGTATATTGAACTCTTTCCACTTTCTAAGATCCAAAAGGTGTCCTACAACGACCCTCCTCAAAAAAAATTAATTCAGTTCTACCACAGTGTAATTTGGTTTAAAAGTTTTTAATAAAGTTGGAATTTGCACCCATCTATCAGATGACATATGGATTGCACAGTTTTATTAGCCGTTTGGCTGGCCCCCCATCCATGACGAGTCAGGTCACTTCAGCGCCACGCAGAGCCTGATTTGGACACCGCTATGGACCATAATGGTAATTACAGCTATAGCAGCACAAGGTGAATTACTGTAAAATCACTGTAATTCGGGTTTCGGCAATGACCGGACCCTGAATTACGTGTCCAAAACGACAAATTAGGTAATCAGTAGAACACTATGTTTGTTATATTACCATAGATTACCTAGACCAGGGAGAGACTACCTACTCATGGCTTCTCCCTTCTCCCAAATAAACCCTGCCAGAAACATATGTATATCATCTAAGGCGCTCAGATCAGACCTATCTTCCTCTCGCCAAACTGCACTGTCACTGGGCTTCCTCCTTCCAAGTGTAATTCTTGCCCTACCATTTTTATCACATAGAGTGAGTCATCAGGGTCACTGCAGAATAAAGGAGATCTAAATAGCCACAAAACACCTCCCACCACCAAGCACCTCCCACTCAAACCCATGGAGACTGTGGTCTTACCCCATCACAGGGTGTACTGTAACACTTTCAGGCAAAGCATCGATTAGCATACTCAGTGGGCTATATTCACTGAACAGTGGTAATATTGTAGTGCACAGGAAGCAAATAGTGTAGTAGGCTATAAAAGCAATACAAGCATTGTATACATAAAGAGTTGCACTATGTGTGCATCGCATGACAATCTACTTGTGTAAACACCGGTAAAATTGCAGTGCTCTGAATATACAGTGCAATTTTCTTCTATTTAGTAAAGATAAACTGGCCCATATGCAATTATCTTTTTCTCCTGTGTTTTCTCCTAGGAGATCATTTTTCAACTTCTTTTTAAATAACTATTCAACTAGTACCAAAAATTAGGTGAAAAGTGCTGTCAGTATTTTCTAGCTTGCTGACGGCTTAAAATACATTTTTTTGACAAAGGCCAAAGGCCATTTTTTTGACAAAGGCAATTATCTTTTTCACCCAAGTTTTCACCTAGGAGATAATTTTTCACCTATTTAAAAAATAGCTTTCCAGCACTTTTGAACTGAAAGCGTACAAAAAAGTAGGTGAAAAGGTAATATCAAAATTATTTTGAGGATTTTCTTCCTTTCTGGTGGCTTAAAAGGCATTTAATTGTCAAGTTTAAAAATATCACCTAAGGCCTCTTTCACAACAAGACGTTGCTTTTTAGGGGACGTTAAGGTCGCATAACGTGCCCCTAACGCGTGGTGGTGTTGAAGTTGGACGTCAGATTGAGCTGCGTTATGCGGCTCTCAAAGCAGCCGCTCCAGGTTAGTGATTGGAAGTCTGGATCTTTTTAAGGATTCGGATCATTCGAATCGGATCATTGAAAAGATCCAGATCTTTGAACCAAATCATTTGAATCATTTTACTATGGAAGCAGACTGGGTGAAATGATTAGCAGGACAGGACTTTCCCTGCACTGTACATTCTGTATGTTCCTGTTTCTTCCAGACAGACATCCACTGTGAACCGAATCTTTCATTGTGATGATCCGGATGATTCGACTCACAAAAAAGATCTGGATCAAATGAACGATTCGTTCATGATCCGGACAACACTACAGTACCACCACGAGTCACCACAGTGCAGTGAATATTAATTATCCATGTGGCTAGTCACTGAGCATGTGCAAACAGTCTAACGCAGCTCTATAGGGGTATAACATACAGCATGCTGCACTTTCATTTAACGTGCAGCGTTATACCCAAACTTAACGTGTGCACTGTGAACAGCACATTGATTTTACAGTGCTGTGAGTTAGGCTGCGTTACTGAAAGCATGTATCCAGGAGCACCCACTTAATGCTCAAAGGTAAAAGGAAGTGTGCCAAGATCCTCACCCCTGTACCAAAGGGTCAATACAGTCTATAATCCACAAAGGATCGGCACCACACGATATGTGTATAAATAGCTCTTAAACTTTTATTGCATAGTAAAAAGTTTGACAGGCAGCGACAGCCCGCTGTTTCGGCCTGAAAGGCCTTTATCAAGTTGCCAGAAATGTCAAATGCATGTATATATCACACAACATCACTTATATATCACTAACTCCGCCCAAAGGCGGACCACCCTAGTGCGTACAGATGGGGAGACAAACCTATATGCGGACCTGATGGGAGACTGAATAGTCACAAATATAGCCACCTAAAAAGAGTGCACAAAGTTTAAATATTTAAACTCACCAATCAGGGATCAGTTCCGCTGCAGAAACCGCCAGCATTATCCACCCAAATCGGCTCATATGAGCGCATCACGGACAGCGCGCCGCCGCCATGCAATCAGCGGCAGCGCCCGCTGTAAGCATTGCCGGTCATGTGACTGAACACATGATCGGCTGTCACCAATCACCTGCGCCCAAGTCTTAGCCAATGGGGAATAGCCGGCCTCGGTCCAATGAAGGCGGGGGGCGTGTCAATACAACGGAGACACGGCTAGCACAACACAGCAGCAGCCGTGCTGTCTCCTAGCAACATGTAAATATAAACATATCACTCACCCAACCAGCCACACCGAATAAAAGGTATTCTGCAGAGGAATATGATCTTTTAATGTATGAATCCCCAAATGTACCTAAAAATAAACATACTGTACCCAGATTGCCATTTATATCCACTTATAATACATGTAGTGATAATGTGAGTCGTATTATACGTCGGCACTGGTATATCCTGAGGGATGGTTTCCCCAGAGTACCAGAGTTCAGATACCCACCCCTTATGTCGTTCCGCAGGGCACCTACCCTGCGTGACAAGTTGGGCGCAGGTGATTGGTGACAGCCGATCATGTGTTCAGTCACATGACCGGCAATGCTTACAGCGGGCGCTGCCGCTGATTGCATGGCGGCGGCGCGCTGTCCGTGATGCGCTCATATGAGCCGATTTGGATGGATAATGCTGGCGGTTTCTGCAGCGGAACTGATCCCTGATTGGTGAGTTTAAATATTTAAACTTTGTGCACTCTTTTTAGGTGGCTATATTTGTGACTATTCAGTCTCCCATCAGGTCCGCATATAGGTTTGTCTCCCCATCTGTACGCACTAGGGTGGTCCGCCTTTGGGCGGAGTTAGTGATATATAAGTGATGTTGTGTGATATATACATGCATTTGACATTTCTGGCAACTTGATAAAGGCCTTTCAGGCCGAAACAGCGGGCTGTCGCTGCCTGTCAAACTTTTTACTATGCAATAAAAGTTTAAGAGCTATTTATACACATATCGTGTGGTGCCGATCCTTTGTGGATTATAGACTGTATTGACCCTTTGGTACAGGGGTGAGGATCTTGGCACACTTCCTTTTACCTTTGAGCATTAAGTGGGTGCTCCTGGATACATGCTTTCATTTACGTGGTACCGGAACCAGTGAGCAACATGGCTGATGATGAGGAACAAGCGGTTGACACCTTCTATTATTCTAAGGAACAAGCAGCTTCCATTTTGTCCAAGGTGGTGAGTGGCACTCAGTTTCTACTCAAGCCTGATGTGAAACCTATTCAAGTGGAGCTGGAGAATTTGAGACGTATTAGAATCAACCTGGATTTGCATGCAAAAACACTTGCTGAATACTGCAGAGCTCGACGGATCCCTAGAGGTAAAAGAGCACATGTAGCACCTCTGTTGTTCCCTAACGATACTGCTTTTTGTGCGGTATGGGAGAAAATATGGAACAAAGCATCTTTTGATGCAATGCTGCATACCATAGTTCGCATTCAAGAGGAGCTCCCAGCACTTGATGCAAAAATGAATCCGCTGGTAGAGCAGATGAAAGAGCTATTATCTGCTGCAGAGTTCAAGTCGTATATGGAGAGTTTGGATAAAAAGATGGATGATTTTGTGAAAACTCTGGAAGAGAGGAAAAGAGTAAAGTTTAATCGTGATAAAGCGGATTATACAACTGGATATGTTTATTCCTGGCAAAAACCTGTATCTCAGCCGCAACCACAAGGTAAACCACCACGTAGACCAAAGAAGGGACCCCGTGGGAGACCTCGAGGAGGTAGTCCGTCTGGAGCTGGCTCTTCATCATCTGATGTCGTCCCAACTTCAAGGGAGGGTTCCCCAAACCATCCCCCCCAAGGAGGCGGAAGCGGAGAGGGGGCTGGAGGTTCAGGCGGAGGTGCATACGGAAAACCCCCACGCAACACGATGAACCTGAGACCGAGGAAACGGACTTGATACACCCATCATTAGTGGTAAATATCTCTTCATACTCATTAACCAGTATTGAGGAAAGGGTATTGAACTATGGGTTATCGTTTAGTCCTACACATCTACCAGACTTTTTCAGTCTTGAACAAGACTTATTTCGGTTTTTCCGATCTATTAAACTAAAAGTCTTCTTTAATAACCTACCAGCTAGTATAACTACTGATACTGTGCGAACTGGGAATGAAGACTGCTTCTGTCTCAGAGACTCTGGCCTACGCAACAAGAGCAATTTTTTACCTTCTAGCCATGCCCTTATTGACACCTACACATCGAAGATTTCAGAGGACATTAAGAAAATGGAGGATGATTTTAGGAAGGGACATTTTAGAATAGCACATAATCTCACTCGTGCAGAGAACACAGCTCTAAAGTCCTTGCAGGACAATGCCGACATAGTAATATGTCCGGCGGATAAGGGAGGAGCCGTGGTGATAGTTGATAGATGCGATTATGATCAGGAGGTTGATCGCCAATTATCTGATACCAATGTGTATGTCCCTCTAGATAGTGACCCTCTACCTGAGATACAGCGATTAATTTTAAATGTATTGCAGAATGCGTTGGTTAAGGGCTTGATTGATGAAGATCTGTTTAAGTTTTTGCAACAGGACAACCCCACTACTCCACATTTGTATATATTGCCAAAGATACACAAAACTCTTGTACGCCCCCCTGGGCGTCCAATTGTGGCAGGAGTGGGGTCTGTCTTCGTTCCAATTGCAATCTTTATTGATAAAATCTTACAACCTATAGTACAATCTTTGGATTCGTATATTAAAGATACTAATGCCTTTTTGTGTAAACTTAGGTCCATGCCACCTGTGGATGATGATGTCCTCTTAGTCACTTTGGATGTGGAGAGCCTCTACACCTCCATCCCTCATGATGGAGGTGTAGAGGCAGTTGATTGGTACTTGATGATGCAAACCGACTGCTCGATTGACCAACGAAGGTTTCTGGTGAAACTTTTGGAAATTGTCTTGAAATTTAATTACTTCTCTTTTAAGAATAGATTTTATGGACAGCGACAGGGCACAGCTATGGGCTCGAACGTGGCCCCCTCCTACGCAAATTTATTTATGGGTCTATTTGAGGAAACTTTTGTATATCTAAATCCCATATTTCGCCAGCACTCTTTGTTCTGGTGGCGTTTTATAGACGATGTATTTTGCGTTTGGAGGGGGCCGCGTGAGAGCCTAGATGCTTTTATAACTAATGTCCATGAACAATGCCCTTATATACGTCTTACTGCTCATATAGATCCATGTAGCGTTCCGTTTCTGGATGTCAGGGTGATCCGGGAGGGGGCGGGATTTGTTACCGACCTATACACCAAACCAACGGATCGTAATTCAGTATTACACTTCCAAAGCTTTCACCCTTTGAATACTAAAAGGAGTATACCACAGAGTCAATTCTCGAGGGTGGATAGAATTGTGAGTGATCCAGACACATCCACCTTACGCAAACGTGAGTTGAGTGATAAATTTAGGGCAAGGGGTTATTCTGATTTCCAGGAATGCAGACAGCGTCGTACCCATAGGAGAAATACTGTACCCAGATTGCCATTTATATCCACTTATAATACATGTAGTGATAATGTGAGTCGTATTATACGTCGGCACTGGTATATCCTGAGGGATGGTTTCCCCAGAGTACCAGAGTTCAGATACCCACCCCTTATGTCGTTCCGCAGGGCACCTACCCTGCGTGACAAGTTGCGTGTCAAAAAGAAGGATGTGTCTGGTGACCTTCCAGTTAATAGGGGCATGTATCCATGTCTCACATGCCACATGTGTAGTAGTGTCATTAGGGGCAAAGATTTTTGTCATCCCACCACAGGAAACAAATATGAGATCAGGAGACGCTATACATGCGATTCCCGATATGTTGTGTACCTTTTAAAGTGTCCCTGTGGCTTTATTTATGTAGGGATGACAACTCAGCGCCTCAAAGACCGCATTTCATCACATAAAACGGCCATCAGGGGTAAAAGCATTGAGCAGTCGGTTGCTGAACATTTTACAAAATGTAGACATAATGTCTCACAGTTAAGGGTCATGGCCATTGACGGGGTCCCCCAGGATTGGCGGGGGGGTAACCGACAAAAGGAATTATTGAGGAGAGAGGCGGGCTGGATTAGAAGATTGGGAGCTATGGGTCCAGCTGGACTTAATAGGGAGTGTGATTTAAGCTTTTGTATCTAATTTTTATTGTAGCTATTATGGTATATACTGTTAGGCAACCGTTTGCTAATATGGATTCATATGTGTATTTGAGCTTCTATCTTTTATTGATATGTGTTTTTATGTTTATTTTTAGGTACATTTGGGGATTCATACATTAAAAGATCATATTCCTCTGCAGAATACCTTTTATTCGGTGTGGCTGGTTGGGTGAGTGATATGTTTATATTTACATGTTGCTAGGAGACAGCACGGCTGCTACTGTGTTGTGCTAGCCGTGTCTCCGTTGTATTGACACGCCCCCCGCCTTCATTGGACCGAGGCCGGCTATTCCCCATTGGCTAAGACTTGGGCGCAGGTGATTGGTGACAGCCGATCATGTGTTCAGTCACATGACCGGCAATGCTTACAGCGGGTTTGGGTGGATAATGCTGGCGGTTTCTGCAGCGGAACTGATCCCTGATTGGTGAGTTTAAATATTTAAACTTTGTGCACTCTTTTTAGGTGGCTATATTTGTGACTATTCAGTCTCCCATCAGGTCCGCATATAGGTTTGTCTCCCCATCTGTACGCACTAGGGTGGTTCGCCTTTGGGCGGAGTTAGTGATATATAAGTGATGTTGTGTGATATATACATGCATTTGACATTTCTGGCAACTTGATAAAGGCCTTTCAGGCCGAAACAGCGGGCTGTCGCTGCCTGTCAAACTTTTTACTATGCAATAAAAGTTTAAGAGCTATTTATACACATATCGTGTGGTGCCGATCCTTTGTGGATTTTAGGCTGCGTTACTGACTGCTGTAACGTGGGACTTTAACGTCCCACTGTGAAACCAGCCTTAGAGAAAACTCAGGAGAATAAATGAATTGCATATGGGCCATGGTGTGAAAATATCACCTCGAAGAAAACCCAGGAGAAAAAGTTAATTGCATTTGGACCACTAAGTGGAAGTGAACTGATTGCTGAGTGACTTTCATCATGAAAGGAGGTGCGTTAATGTAAAAGAAGAAGGTTAGGGTTATCCATCAGGAAGGAGTTAACATAAGTTGCCAAGTGCACACCTAGTGCAGGCTTCTAGTTCTTCCACTCCATCTGACTGCCCTTTCCTAGGCTGCTCTGCATGCTACCAAGACAGTAGCCTCCAGTACATGTTACGCCAGCAGCAGCCTGTGGGGGTCTGTCGCCTGGCCAGGGGGGACGCAAATCCAGGACACTAACCAGCCAGCAAGTACCATGGGGATTCAACTTTTCTCTCTTCCTCTTCACTTCTCTTTCACTCTGTCGTGCACCGAGGTCTGACCGTGGGGCATCTGATTCATTTATCGCTGCAGAGAGTTTGAGTGCCATAGACGGCAGCAGATTGCCCCCAGGTCCTTCTCCTTGGCTCATCTTATATGTATCTTTTGTATCTACTGTATGCTTGCCTATTCTTTTTACTGTAAGCTTATGCACCATACTGTGTAACTGTACCACTGTGTGTGCCTTGCACCATACGTTTGTTACTGTACTGCTGTGTGTTACTGTATCATGACCGACCCTGTAGTGCCAAAACCAATTCCGGGTACAACCCCTGTTGTACTTGGCGAAATAAAATCTGATTCTGATTCTGACGTAAATGTGGAGGAGAAGGGGGTGATAGAATAAGGATGCACGTCAAAAAAGGAGGGATTTCTGTATGGGGACATGTTATGGGTAGATAAACAACTGGTAACAAATGATAACTATGCCTCCAAGAATGTTATCACATAGCTGAGTCATGGCAACAGCACCCATACAAGCAGTGCCAAAATCAAATGCATACCTGTCTCTCATATATCACTGTTAAACACAATGGGAAGCACATGGACAATTGCACTAAAGTTGATGGAGACAGAATAAGCTGTCATGCTAGCAAGGAGAGCACGAGCATTTGGACGCAGCTGACGCCACCATAGGCAGTAATAAGAATTACGGCTATAGCAGCGCTCAGTGAGTAATTTGGGCACCGTCAGAAGACGGAGCTCAAATTACTTTTAAAACACAGTAATTCGACCACCAGCAACAACTAGAAGCCGAATTACATCATTCCCTACCATTCATGGCTTCCTGGAGGGGGAATAGTAATTAATGCCGCCAAATCTCCCAGCGGCATATTCATAGGTATGCAGAGAGCAGTGCTGGAATTATGCATGGACCTTACTACTTCTACTTCTACTGTGTCTGGACCACTAACTAGGGAGAGCACATGTAAACGGGGGCAGTTGGATAGCGTCCTGGTTGATTAAAGTTTTCAGCTTTTTATCAGGTTTTGAATCCCAGCTCAAGCCAGTACGCAAAACAGTAAGGAGTCTTTGGGCAAGGAACCCTAATTACCCTGGTCGCCCATGGAGCTTGCCCTAAGTGGTTGCAGCCCTGAAGTGCTTTGAGTCCCCAGAATAAAAGGGTGATATGAATGTCTTTTGTCTCTCTTCCCTAAACAGTAGGCTGCTTGGGGTTTTTACACCAAATCCAGAAGAGCAAAATCTAGGGTCAAGTTAAGCTGACTTAGTATATTTGCTATAAATGTACTTTTCCCTTAAAGTACTACTTGTACCATGGGTAAAGACAATCAAATTGGCTTAAGCAAATGAAACATAGCAAATGCAGTAGTAAATGAATGAAACCAATGAGCAAATCCAAACCTCCAAAATTATCTAAATCTCTTATTACAAAGTTAGACAAAGACAAAGCAAGCTTTTTATGAAGTAGTTATACAGTGGGAATTAGCTTGATTTAACATTTCATTAATCTCTAATAAGGAACTGGGTGCTTTTTCATCTGCTTCAACACTCATGAGCAAAATGGGGGGTGGGGAGGAGAAACAATATTAACACTTCAGATTAATTAAAATGATGAATAGCTAATAAGGACGCTAATGTAACGACAAAGGAATCAAATTAAGCAGTTTGTAAATTTACCAATTTGGCTTAATCCTGATTAGATCTCATTGAAAGCTCTGTTCCATGGCCGCTCATTCCATGCCGCAAAGCTAATGCAGCTATTCAGGGAAAGATAATGAACTTGATCACAATGATACATCTTGCAGATGACATTGGAGGGTTGTCTTGTAATAAGGACCCATCTAGCAAACAGGAAGCAGCGACTACATACACAGCCATGAAACTCTCCCTGACAAATGGGGAGGCATATGGAGGGAGGTATTCATTTCCTCGTTTTCTTCATATGGAATTCTTGCACATCTCTGAAGACGATGTTTCATTGTTTCCCGTTATCAGGAACCTTGGCTTGGTATGGCCGCAGGGTATTGTGCAGACTGTGGAATTGCACGTGTTTAATCTAACTGAATAACAGATGGATGATTCATTCAGGGCAGCGATTCAAGTTTTCATTCAGCTATCACATATATTAAGACGTATAGGCAGACAGCTGGAGAGGAGGGGTGTGCAAGTAGAAACTGACTGGAAACAATGCCTATTCCAGTCTTATAAAGAGCACCTGTAGCATTAGGAAAAGTGGTAAGTTGTAGAGAAGGTGGATAGGCAAAGAAGGCTGTGTTCCCCAACCCTGTCCTCAAGGTCCACCAACTGTACATTTTTTTGGAGGAAACCACAAACATGTGGTAATTAGTTTTGCAGCAGAGCTGATTAACTACCTCTGTGGATTTATACAAAACATGTACTGTTGGTAGGCCTTGAGGACAGGGTTGAGAACCACTGTATACGGTATGGACTGCTGTTGGTATACCACCATGTAACCAGAAGCTTTAGGATGAATCCAGAGCAGGGACAAGGTCCTCCAGCACCCAAGACTGAGACACCAAAGTGCGCCCCTCCATCCCTCCCACCTCAGCTGTCACACACGGATTGCTATTAGATTAAGAGGGCCACAGGGCCCACAACCTCCCCAACACCTTAATATCTAGTTATCTGGCTTGCAGTCGCTGCTATGTATCCCCTTTTCTTATTTCTTTCTGCTTTATACATAATTAGGAATGACAGCTGAATGAATTGTGCGCCCCCTCCTACACTGCGCCCTGAGGCTGGAGCCTCTCCAGCCTATGCCTCAACCCGGCCCTGGATGAATCTAGAGCAACACTGTAAACATTACCCCTCTACCTTCAGTAACCTCTCCACTGCTAATCAGTTATACTTATGCAGCACATATACACCACTGGCACAATAAAAAGACAATACATCATCACCTATAAAGGACAGCCAACCACATTTTCTCTCTTCACTCCACTCCTCCTGATCCTGTCAAAAGTTTACATTTCACTCATAAAACCTGTCATCAGCAGTATAGCTATGTAGGTGAACATAGCCAAACAGTAGTGCAGATTAGCTGCCTGTAGCAACAGCAGGGCACAAGCACAACATGGCCTCCCCCTTCTCTCCTCCAACAGCACAGGTGAACATGAGTGGGGAAGATGTTTGTTAGGAGGCCCTCCGAAGCGCATCTGACCTAGGTCTTAAAAAAATTATTGTCCCATCCATTAAGGTTCCTGAGTGGTGGTGGCACCAGTCATCAATAGCTAAGGGAGGACCCCAACAGTCCATCCAGAGCAGGAGGGCAGTCACAGCTGTGACCTCTATGGCCCTTGTGCCTATGCTGAGAGCCCCACAGCCATATGTTGTTTAATGCACCAATTATAAGCAATGGTGACTATTTCAGCTATTAGTCTGATATCTGTACAATGACCCCTTCTTCACTCAACAAAGTTGGAAGAATACCATTTAAGCAAGATGGAGCTTATTGGTCGATTTTCTTTAGGCTCAACTATAGTGAGGAGGAAATTTCTCCTCAATGGCCCAGTGCACACCAAAAACCTCTAGCAGATCTGCAAAACACTAGAGGTTTTTGAAGCAGATCTCAGAGCGATTCTAGACATGTTTAGAGACGTTTTCTAAACATGCCTAGCGTTTTTTGGAGCGTTTTTGTGTAGCAGATTACAATTGTTACAGTAAAGCTGTTACTGAACAGCTTCTGTAACAAAAACGCCTGGAAAACCGCTCTGATCTAACGTTTTTTAGAGCGGTTTTCCACTTTCCTATACTTTAACCACTTGCTGACCGCCCGCTCATAACGCGCGTCGGCAAAGTGGTAGCTGCAGGACCTGCGATGCACATCGGCGTCGCCAACTGCAGGCTAATTAATCAGGAAACAGCCGCTCGCGTGAGCGGCTGCTTCCTGTCAATTTACGGCGGGGGGCTCCATGAATATGGTCCCTTTTTAATTGTCGGTACAATCTATATGGACTCCAGTAAGAAAAAAATCAGTAGTTTTGAGAATAGGATAGCAGAAGTTTGTCTCAGGAGGAATCTCACAATTTTAGAGCTATCTTAGCTGGTTGACTGGTGAGAATCTAAAATGTACCTGTGAAATGCCAGCAACTATAATCTAAATGCAATCTCCAGAAAAAATATTTACTTTGGTGTTTTAAGCTGTGCCATGCCCTCTCTGCACAATTTTGTAATTAAATTATCACAAAGATGACTCTGATAGGGATCTTCTAGTCTAATGCTGGGTACAGACTATGGGATTTTATGGTCTATTTACTGTCAGATCGATTATTTCCAACATGTCCGATTTGCTTTCCGATCGAGTTCCGAGCATTTTCCTCTCGATTTCCTATTAAAGTTCACGGAAATCGATCGGAAAATGCTCAGACCTTGATCGGAGAGCAAATCGGACATGTTGGAAATAATCGATCTGACAGTAAATCGACTATAAAATTTCATAGTGTGTACCTAGCATAAGGGTCCTTTTGGGTGTATCTTCACCATTTAAACACTGAATAAAGATTTGAAAATGTTATCAGTTTACAGTGTGTGTGTGTGTGTGTGTGTGTGTGTGTGTGTGTGTGTGTGTGTGTGTGTGTGTGTGTGTGTGTGTGTGTGTGTGTGTGTGTGTGTGTGTGTGTGTGTGTGTGTGTGTGTGTGTGTGTGTGTGTGTGTGTGTGTGTGTGTGTGTGTGTGTGTGTGTGTGTGTGTGTGTGTGACTACTTATCACAACCAAGGACGAGCGAGGATAATATTTCCTCACAGGATTCTATAGGTGATTGCTCAACTCAGTAACCCACATTTGTGAGTATCCATTCTTTGACATACAACCTATTCAGCACCTTATGCTGATATATTATGTTAGGGCTCCTGGTGATACTGTGTTCTTTCTCCTTTCCATATCTAGTATCCACTCTTATGCACACTATTCTGTACAATACTGTATGTATTTTGGATTCTATAGTTTTTCATCATATGTTTGTTTGATACCTTTGATTTTTTTTCCCCCTCATAACAATGGAAAGCTCCCTGCATTGAATGTTGTACATTGTTCCGTATGGTTAAATAAAACAAATAAAAAAAAATCCCTCTGGCAAAATAAGCATATCACTCAGAGGTGATGCACTAGATTCAAAAGACAGAAGACATATGTGGCAATGCCAAAACAGAGCGTGATTCTAGGTGACCAGGTGTTTTGCTGTATCTGCAACATGTTAAAACTTTACAACTGAGGAATCCCACGCCTCTAATCCTCCCTTCATTGGGCTTTATCTAATCCCCTGATGAAGGCTGTCTGTAATTAAGCCTAGTCTATGCAGCAGCTCAGAAATCATATTGGTACAGTAAACTTGCACGACTTTAATGTCAGCATTGTGTACTGCCTTTTATATGGGTGTCAACGCATATTTCACATTCTGTTGCGTGTGTGAGTATGCATACTTTAACTGCATCTTATTTGCTTAATGGCCTGTGAACAGTAGTGTAGTAAAAGTTATAGTAAAGAAAACAAACACTACTAGGCCTATGGCCCTTGCAAACCCAACTATGACCTTAATTTATTTAATTGATGAAGGCATTATTACTTTGATGTTCACAGATTTGTCACAGTGATACAAAAAAGTATTTGCCACATTCTTGACTTGACCTGTTCTTACATATTTTTTGGATTACATTTCTTATAATCTTTACATAAAATGTAATATTAGACTAAGGGAATTTCAGTCACAAAGGGACTCACCTTTGTTCCACATGTATTTGACCAACAATCCTTCAGGGGCCCTCAGAAGGCTTGGGAGCACTCGTGTCCCTAAGTGTTGCTGAAGATGGGCAGGTCTGTACTTCACGTGCGCTCACACATGCACAACACGAAGCCGCCCGTCTCCAGCTGCACTCTGGGTCCCAAAGCCTTCCGAGGGCTCCTGAAAAGCGGTGTAACTTCACTGGGGGCTGGCACAAGGGGATCAGGAGGGGACAAGGAAGGTGGAGCAAGCAAGCTGGCCCCTCCCCTTGCCACATATACTGGGTCACCTCCTTGCTCTTGAGTGTGGAGGTACAGAGCCTCTGGACCACTGCTGACAGTCCTCTTTCCCGATCACTCACGTCACCTAATTCTTCCAGGGTGGTGGACATGGATGAACGTGGGTGATCAGGAAAAATAATTTGAAAAGGTTAAAGTGTACCTAAGATAAACAGGGGAAATAAAATCATACATACCTGAGGCTTCTTCCAGCCTCATCCAGCCTGATTGCTCCATCAGCGCCCTCCTCTCCTTAGCCTCCTGAAACCTCCGTAAGAGCTCCCGGTATCTTCAGCTAGTCGGCGCATGTGCGGTGCGGCCAGGTCTGCGCAATAGTAGCCAGGCCGCACGTGCAGTAAGTCCTGACTGCCCAAGATACTGGGAGCCCTTATGGAAGATCCAGTATATGTATGTATGTATGTGTGTATATGTA